>NW_026533163.1:233623-316226 GCF_026283585.1 Hylaeus volcanicus | reverse complement strand
CAGTCGCCAGAAAGGACCAACGTTACAGAGATAGAACAGTCGCCAGAAAGGACCAACGTTACAGAAATAGAACAGTCGCCAGAGAGGACCGACGCTGCAGATATAGAAAAGTCGCCAAAAGGGACCCACGTTACAGAGAGGGAACAGTTGCCAGAAGGGACCCACGTTACACAGATAGAACAGTCGCCAAAGGGTTCCGACGTTACACAGATAGAACAGTCGCCAGAAAGGACCGACGTTACAGAGATAGAACAGTCGCCAGAAAGGACCAACGTTACAGAGATAGAACAGTCGCCAGAAAGAACCAACGTTACAGAAATAGAACAGTCGCCAGAGAGGACCGACGCTACAGAGATAGAACAGTTGCCAGAAGGGACCCACGTTACACAGATAGAACAGTCGCCAAAGGGTTCCGACGTTACAGAGATAGAACAGTCGCCAGAAAGGACCGACGTTACAGAAATAGAACAGTCGCCAGAAAGGACCGACGCTACAGATATAGAACAGTCGCCAAAAGGGACCCACGTTACAGAGAGGGAACAGTTGCCAGAAGGGACCCACGTTACAGATATAGAACAGTCGCCAAAAGGGACCCACGTTACACAGATAGAACAGTCGCCAGAAAGGACCGACGTTACAGAGATAGAACAGTCGCCAGAAAGGATTGACGCTACAGATATAGAAAAGTCGCCAAAAGGGACCCACGTTACAGAGAGGGAACAGTTGCCAGAAGGGACCCACGTTACAGATATAGAACAGTCGCCAAAAGGGACCCACGTTACAGAGAGAGAACAGTTGCTAGAAGGGACCCACATTACAGATATAGAACAGTCGCCAAAAGGGACCCACGTTACAGAGAGGGAACAGTTGAAAGAAGGGACCTACGTTACATATACAGAACAGTCGCCAAAAGGGACCCACGTTTCAGAGAGGGAACAGTCGCCAGAAAGGACCGACGTAACACACATAGAACAGTCTCTAAAAGGGACCCACGTTACAGATATAGAACAGTCTCTAGAAAGGACCGGCGTAACAGACATAGAACAGTTTCCAGAAGGGACCCACGTAAAGGAGATGAAAAAATTACCACCTGTACTGGACGTAAAAGAAGTAGACCGATTACCAGCCATTGTCGACGTAACAGGGGTAGATCAATCACCAGAAAGGATCAATGTGAAAAAGGAAAAGAAATTGTCAGAACTGGTCGACGTGACAGCCGTCAAGCCACTTGTCGATGTTGTTTCCTTTACAGAGATGGAACAGTCGCCGAACGAGACCAACGTAACAGAAGTAGAAAAATTAAAACCTTTACTTGACGCAACAGGGGTAGCACAATCACCAGAAAAAATCGATGGGAAAGAGAAAACAAATTTCCAGAAGTCGTCGACATGACTGCCGTCGAGCGACTTACGGATAATGTTTATGTTACAGAGATAGAAAACTCTCCAGAAGGGGTCGCCGTAACCGAGGAATAAAAATTGCCAGGCTAAGACGACATGGCTGATGCAAAACAGTTTCTGAAAAATGATTGACGTATGAGGGGTGAAATCATTTTCTTATAGAGTCGATATACAAGAAGAAAAAACACTAACCAAATTACGCTGATACAATAAATACATACAAACGATAAGAAGCATTGAAGTTATTAGAAAGGTGGAAGAACCGTAGAGAAAATTGCCGTACTATCTACCTAAAAGGTAATTGCCATATTTCAGTAGCTAGATAATGTAAAGACTATTGAAGCAATTTCAAATGAAAATTTGATGAAAAGATGAAAACTAAAAAAAAGTAAATCCAAGGACGTTGGAAACTCTTTAAAGGTAGCCAGTGTCTCAGAAAACGAAGAAACAGTAGATGCAAAGAAAGTTTCGCAAGTAAGCGCATGTCTCAAAATAAGGATGTCGATAAAAAATAAACACACTTTGGACAAGGTCAATAAATGCAAAGTGGATGACACAGGAAAGTCAGCTGATATATAGAATGTGGTTTAAAGTTCAAGTCTTGATTAAGCTGAAGCAATAATTCATGAAGGAAATATGGTTGCGGAAATAGGTGAATGCGTGAATTGGACGTCGTCTACAAATGATAACTAGTACAAGCACAAAACGTAGCTAATATTAACGCGCAGAGTAATTAACTTTTAGAATTAAATGATCAATCGACGAAGACGTACTAAATGTATCAAGTGCACCAACCCGTATCATAGAATCTGACATTAAGAACCAAGAAAAAATTATTGAAGCATTCAGAAAAGTAGACTTTTGAAACCCAATCATGCCGTGATCCAAAAGAAATCATGTGATATTAGTGAGCACAAACCAGACAATAAATTAGAGCCAAATAACGTGTACGACACATAAAAAGAATAAATCAGGCTAAAGCATCCGATCTAAGGACTAAATCGTAAAAGGACAACACTTTTAAAATAAAAAGTCATCGGATGAAGCTAGTGCAAGGAAAAGTAAGCAACGGAGCTGGAGAAATTAACAGTCTCGAAAAGCAGCTTGTCTCAGACTATTCACTACAATCTAGATAGAAATTGAATCTCATCTAGCTATCAGATATATAATAGACCATGAATCATGCGGGAGTAACAAAGTTAGAGTGAAAGGTAGATGAGGGACAACTTGTAAAACCAAAGTGGACAATTGTCTTGATTGGACTATTACATATGATTAAAGAAAAGCTGTGAAAAAGAACCACACCAAGTCTTTTAGGAGTATATTACAATAAATGTATTAAAACTAGTATATTAGAATAGTTGATGTATCGTCAGCAATTAATAAAATTAAAGAGGTGTTTAACAAATCTAAATTAATTCATAAACAAGAGAATCCGTTTAATTGAAAGAACTTGCTTTGATGAATGTGCACAAAATAGATAGATACTACAAGACAAACAGCAATAAATCCAAAGTTATTTCAAATAAATAAATGTGATAGAGACAGCAAGATATTTATGGATATTTATGCAACACAAATTATCAACTTGCTTTTTGAAAATTCTCTTGTTTCAAGTTGTGTGTAAACTGATAAATGCAATGCATCAAATGTAGAGACTAAAGCTTTGATAAGGAAACTAATTAGCCGTACATAACTAAAACATTAGTGGTGTAGAGTACAGCTATTGTATGAACGCAAAGGCGGCTAATGTAGCATAAATATCAAATAAAACAAGCGTGCTTGGCATCTTTAAGGAATAAAACGACTAGAAGTAATATTATTAGGTGTAGCACGGAAAAGATCCTAAAAAACACAAAGGTGCTCAGCGTTAAAAACCATAGATGTACTTGCTAAAAATTAACAGTCATTTTTATTAAATGATTAACGGACTGACTCCGTGTATAGATAACGCACATTGATGGGAATATAATTTTCGCAGGTTTTTAGACGCATCTGTATAAGGCCAATCGTGAAACGTGTATGATTAAAAATGAATAGAAACGTTGCAAACTCGGGTTTACTAAACTTTTTTAAATTTTTTTTAACCAAAAGTAATGAAACTTCGTTTGCGAAATTATTTTAGCAAGATGTTCTAACCATTTTTCCTGTTCCACGCAATGCAATACTCAAAACTATATGAGGCAGCGGAACAATTGAAAATCAGCACGGCACAAATTCTAGCATGAATTTTCATAATCTTCAACATTGTTGAGGTGCCTGTAAGCACGAATTTGGTGGACACAAAAAAATTAAATTGTTAAATGGGTTTCATTCATTGACAAATAAACTTCAATGGAATAGTACATTTGGAAAATGTTGTTCGTATGCGGAAAAAACAAGTTTTGAAAACTTCCAAAGTGTATCGAATTGTAGAGAAACAAAATGTAATTCACGGAATGGTATTGGAATTATTCCAAAGTATGAAATGTGTAAACTACCCAATTAAGCAATATTGCAAAAATGTCTTGTGCAATTTTACACTGAGAGAAATACTTATAGTTAAAATATTATGAACAAGATAAAAAGGGTTATAGAAATTGTGTGGGAAGCTTTAATTCCATTAAAAAAAATTTTTAAAGCAGTGAAAGCATTAAGAAATATAGACATAAGAATATCAATTAAATTAATGTTAAAATGTTTGTGAACCTCTTCAATTGATGCTACATCAAATTCGTCACTTCTCAAAGTTAAAAGTTTATTACGGAATGCTCAACTCACTTCACATGCCTCAAGAAATAATACAAGAGAACTCTTATAATTTCAACATCTTGTTTTCAAGCAGTGATTACAAATCAAACACTTGATTAACATGGTAAAAATCATTGAAAATTGCTTAAAATCTTCATTTAAAAATTGCAGTTTACTCGAATAAAAAATTAAAATATGACTAGCACATAAACTGAAACGTAAAAGATTGGAAAATGAATTCTAAATTAAAAACCAAATAGCTCATGTTCAAATCATACAGTTTAGGAAAGTATAGGACCAATTCTTTTTTCGAGGTTTTTTTGTTTGCTCTTGTCAAAACCTCTTGAAAAAGTCAAATACAGGTACTGTTTTAAACGCCTAATAGTCAAGGTGTCTTTAGTATAAATATCTTATTGTTTTCGTTTTCTAGCAAACTAATTGTTTACTTAAAAAAAATAATGAAAAAATTTTGTATAATGAATGCTCAGGAAAAGATTAATTAGATCAACATGACCTTAGCCACGCAACTAATGTGTGCATCTTATTAATTGAGTTTTTATTCGAAGACCAAAAAAAAAAAAAATTATACAAGATTTCATAGTTGAATAAAAATAACAATCGTAGTATTTTTAAACAACTTTAAATAGTATAAAAATGTTAGAATCTACCTATTCTTTAAGAAAATTTTAGATGCCCAGATATCAAGTCAAAGAAGGAATGTCGTTATAATGTCGGCTCGTTTGTTATACATGTAAAATACCAACTAATGAAGTGGTCTTCGGTATTATAAATTGTTTATACACCAGATTTTTTTTTTCTTTTTAAATTCTTTTTTGACGAATACTATAATAGTTTCAAAAATGTTAAATACTTGCTATTATTATTTACGTATTGCTGGAGGGTGAGGAAAATTTACAACAAAATGTAAAAAATGCTTTCTGTCAAAATGATAACGACATCATAACGTGTTTTTTTTAATTGGATACTATTTTACGACAACGCAAGAAAAACCAAAATTCATTATAACCTCTGAACTGCTTCAAAAATCTCACGGAAAAAACCTATTTTTCAACTCAAACGTTGCAGTGTATTAATTTTTAAAAATCTTAAAATTTAATAAAAATCGTATAATTTTGCGGTTTGTAAAAGATGACGGTTATTGAAAGGAACTATACAGAGTATTTTCTTTACAAGTTGAAAAAGATTAAACAGTCTTAAAGACACAAACCCAGTTCGATGTAAAAAAAAGATTATAATCCTTACGTTATGAATTCATTAACAATTTCCTTTCTATTGAAGCTTTTCAGTCGCTGTTTTAAAAATAGTTTGTTGGTCCGAGATCATGACTTTCCTTAACGCCCAGAAAGAATGTCCTTATGTATTCGTTTTAGTTAATTTTAAGAGTATTATTGATTTAATGTGCGTTGTTAATAATTTACTTCACTAAAAAATATCATTACCTTAATTGTAAAGACCTTGATTAATGTTATAAAAGTCTTCTAATCAGATATAGATTCTAATTTGGTTTGACAGATCAAGCAAAGGCAAAATAAAATATTTTATTAATTGTTTAGTGTTGGAAAAAAACTGATAAGATATAAAATTTTAGGTGGATAAGTCACTGAAGTACGGGTAACGCTATCTGAATTAACTCCTTACCTACAGCGTGCAGGCAGTCAGAACCTCCTATAAAGGGTTACTACTCAACCGTTGTAATTCGTTCAGCAAGATTTCGAAAATAACTCGTAGTAGCAAAGGTATCAGCTTTAGGAACACAGCACGTTTTATTCAATAAAGCGAAGTTATAAACTTTGCAAAAATGCGTGATAATGTAAGGATTTAGGTTTTGTGATATTTAAGAAATACAGCAAAGTAATGAGCTTAAATGAAAATCCTTTGTTAGTATAGATGAATATTTTTACACATGATTTTTGTACAAAGTGCTTGATGGTATATAAAACAGTCTTGTTTTAAATTTAAAAACGTCATTGAATGCTTGAATTCAACTCTTATAAAACAATTTTACGTAACTTTGCATTTACACACGAAGCAGCTACGGAGTGGAACAAAAAATTGATGAGACCTGCTGCCTCACGCACTTCACGGGTTAAACAATGAAAAGACGCATTCAAACCTGTACGATTTCTTTCGCTTTTAATGAATTGAAGATAAATAGATAAAAAGTTGAGGCGATTAGGGTTGTAAATTAAAAAAAAATTTGTTGTCACAAGTAGAAAAGGGAATCGGGTAGTATGTTGCGGAAAAAATTTAAAAAAAAATGTGTCGCAGGTATTTTTAATACTTGAAAAAAAAGAGTGAAGTGTGTCTTGTGACGTGAACAAAACTTTTTGGCTTTTAGTTTTTCAGAGCTATAAGACGCCATACTCAAGCTTTAGTATTTTGCCGATTTCGGCAAACAAAGCAAATAAGGGCATCCAACTTAAAACACGTTGTCATTTTTAAATGTTTGTTTATTATAGCAACTGTATAAATAAGGCATTACGTTGTGAAAAAAAAATACTTTTTTTTTAAAAGAATCTAATATTGTAAGAGGTGTGTTGCAATAAAATTTTTAAACTTTTTTTAATAATGGTAGAAACAAGGAACAACTTCTGAATTTATATCTGAGATGCAAGGAATTGTAACTTCTACTACTAAAAACCGATGTGAGAGTGATATATAAAAATTTACGACGAATCATTGGCTGTAAAAAACGTCGTATCGGTACAACTTGCACTTGATTCAGAACAATAAACACTGTCAGAATCGCAAGGTGATGCGGCGTTATGAGGTTTTTTTCCTTGTAGTAGTGCCAGTCTTTGAAAGGGTACTGAAGTTTGGTCTTCATGCAACAGTTGGCTGCAGTCTACATGCGATACAGAAAGTTGCTTGGGGGAAACGAGTATATCTCTTTTAGGTAGCAACACCCGTATAACGTGTAAGGATGTCGTGAATGAAGCTTGAATGTATTGATTTAAATATGAAAGTAGAGCCTTAGCGCTTTTTAATTGATGTCGTGGTGCAGTAAGCTTGCACTCGTCCAAAAGATGTCTAATGAGATTGGACATTTGGAAAAATGTTGTGGTGCAGAACTAACTTGAGAGTCGAACATCCTTCAGTAGCAATGCTTACAGTAAGTTTGGGTTTGAGAGAAGACAATTTAACCTGCCAGTTTAAAAAATTTTTAAAGATGTGTTACACTCGCCTGGGCATACCGCTGCACAATACTTTAACTGTAGTAATGGCGTCCTTTGTTCTTCTCGCATAATTTGGGTGGAAAGCCAGCGTCGAAACGTTTGAGTTTTAATGAAGCGGCTATACAAGAGATCCGTTCTACAGTGATAAAGCAAGTGACAATAAAAAGAGTTCACTTTAAAATTCTTACGCGCTCCGGCCAAACGCTAAATATAAACCTTGTAAAGCTGGATTAACTTTTTCAAGATTCTTTAGGAACATTGAAGGAGTGAAAGGTTTGGGTTTTGGAGTTTTGATCAATGGATTCAACATTAGAATCTTAAGGTCTGGCTATACAGTGTTTTATGAATTTCGTTAACTGCTTTTTTTTCTTAACAAATACCTGTATAAACTCACGAAAAGCATACAATAAAGTTTGTGTAAGATGCTCAAAGTGAGAAAAAATTTGCACGTCCAGGGCAAAAGCTTCTTCAACCGTTTTGATTTTATCAATACTTTCTTTTAAATGCGATAAGTTTTCAGGAAATGTTTTACAAAGAAAGGCACTGATTTTTTTATCCAGTATAGAATCTTTATTTAATGTGTGCTTGGAAAATTTGAAAAAATGAAACTCAGAGGAGGGTTGAAGCAAGTTTGTTGACATATTTTCTGGATTCGTATTTATGATAGGTTTACTCACTTTTTTTTTAAACGAATGGAGAAGAGAACTTAGGTTATTTTTTTTAAGAAAACTTATATTTTTTATAAGTTTTTCATTAATGACATGAGATTTCAGATGGGAGTTATGCATCACAGAAAATAATTCACGATTTTTGAAACCAAGTGAAGAGCATAAATCCTTTTGAACGTTAGCAACCATAATATTGGGGCACCATAACTAGTATACAATGCAAGATAGAGCGAATAGTCAAAAACTTTTTTGACATTGATTTTACCAATCGTTGTAATAAAGAAGGATCCGTTGAACCCAAAAGAACTCCTGGAGTTTCACTCCCGGGGTTTCTTTTTTTCCCCAGCGTTTCTTGATAATACTCTAAATCTTCATCATAAGAGTTGATATGTGGCCTATTCAAAACAATCAAGTAAGATTAGAAAATCTGAGGCTATAAAAAGATTAAAAAGATATTAATCATTTGAATAAAATAAAGATTTGAAAAAATGTATAGAAAACAGGTAGGCAACTTTAGTGAACTTATGTTTTCATAAATTTCATGCAATGTACTCTGACTAAGCGCGTTAATTGCAAGAGAAAATTGAAAATATCATGTACCCTGTAGATAATCAATCAAATATTTTAGTGAAGAACAAAAATAGGAGTGAAACAAAATTTTGTACATAAAAGTGTCAAACGTTCTACTGATACATGAACTTGTTGATGTCAAATAAAAAATATAAAGTACCTGACATCAGCGACATATTCAAGAGGGGAAATCAGGCGAATTAAATTAAGAACAATAGAACACGAGGTCATGGGATTAGCGGAAATAACAAGAAATGGGGACTCTGTTAGCGCGATTTCCCATAAGTCCCAAATACTATGCGAAAGATTTTCGAGTGATAATACCAAACTTGTAGAAGGCCAAGAAAAAGTTTCAAAAAAGCATTTTATGGGATAATGTATAAGCGTGTTCATGAAACAACATTTACCAATATTATTCTTAAACATTACGGGATAAGAAACAACTATGTTTTGTTTTTTGCTCAAGGTAACAAAAGATTTGTTATTCCTTTTATAAATTTCCCCACCAGAAGAACTTTTGAGTAACAAACGTAATTTTGAAACGTGTTTAGCTTTTTTAGAAAAAGAATTGTAAATTGGAAGGTACTCAGCTTCTGCGTTATTTATTGTACCGCGTAGTAGTTTTTTTTTTTTTTTTAAACCACTGAAAAATATTTTGTGGTAAGAACCGAGAAAGGCAGTATGGCACCAAGGAGTTTTTTGCATAAGATTCCAAAAGTACAAAATAGATTTCGGTGTGAATTTCAATGGCCCTAATTTTATAAAAAAACTTTTTAATGAAATGCTCAAATGCTTCTGTTGTGTATGCTTGATGCGCCTCAAGTGGCCAAATGTTTCTCTAGAGTCGACTCCCATAAAACTCCAAGAGGAAGTACCTCCATCTGAACGGTGCGTGGCGCAGAACAAGACAATAGGTTTTGTTCGACTTGTTCTCAAGACTAGAGTGACTGATCTTTCATTCCATGAAGGACATTTTGGCCAAGTCGCTTCTATGTAAGTACATGCTTCTAAAATGATTTTTTTCCCTAAAAGGAGATAAAAATAGCCCACGTATAAAACAACGGGTAACAGTAGTGGATAGAAAAATTTGATAGGAAGAAATGAAAGAAGAACCACACACTTTTGACGAGCCCCGCGATCATAAGACGAATTTTTCTCTGTTTGGAAGAAAGATGCTCCGTGAACAAAAGAAGACGAACTTGACGACGTATTTTTGAAACCAATATTGGGTGCCTTTTTAAAGCGAAAACCAAGCCAGCCGCTTTTCTTCTTTGAAGTGAAATTTCTTGAGCTAAAAATATCAGAACGGTTCATTGAACGAGAATCCGGAAGACACAAATGAAGAAACCGTTTTTGTTCATCTGCCGTCACCAGTCCCTTAGGATACTCAAACGTCACATGATGCCCCACAGTTGTATCAAATTCCACTACAAGAATAGAGTAAAACCAAGAAGAAAAATGGGATTGTGGTGTTACCAGTTGTGCCATATAACTAGGTGACATATACACATTTTCCAGGTAGTGTGAAAACCTATAATGCTGTTCGTGTAACAATGCAACTCTTGAAGAGAACATGTCAAGGGTAATAAATTTTATGAGAGACGACCCTAAACCTAGAATTTACATGTTTGGTCATCTAGAAAATTAGAGTTGAAGAGTTTTAAAAAATTCATTATCGCATCTACTAATTATTGAATTCATTCAATGACGTTTGAAAACTTTTTAAAAATGTGAGATGAATCGTCTTCGTGCGTGTTTAAGTATGTCTTTTCGCACTATTTTCGTTGTTAATCCTAAAATTTTTTTACTTTCAAGTTAAGAATAGTTATAAGTCCAATCTATTAAAAAATAAATTTTTGAAGATATTTTTCTTTTTTTGCCGTTTCTAAATATTTCGCTTTAACGTTTTAGCCTGTAGGATGTCAAATAAGCTGATCGACCAGTTTGATGTAACTGCTGAAAGGATCAACAAAAAAAAAATGACGTTGAGGGCTTTATTACACACGACAAAAAAAATACTTGTTTAAAATGAAAAATCTTGTGACAACTTAGAACCTGTTAGGTATATTTGATGCGCGTTGTAGCTATAAATCTAAGTTGAAATTATAGAAATGATTTTTGTGGATGGCGTGGAACTAATTCGTCAAGCAATCGAATTGGCTGATCATTCGTCGGAACCTCTGTGTTTTGACGACAATGACATTCTTAAAGAGTATGAATGGCTTTTTGGAGAGCAAACTAGTTCATTAAAGGTTCCTCTACTACGAGTGGTACATGCATCTTTATCGACGGACAATTACACCAATCAAATTAATTTTTTTTTCAAACCTTTTAATTTAAAAGTTAGTTCAACAGAATTATGTAATTGGAAGGACAGGAGAAATGAACTTATTCCTATTGGAGACTTAATATTATTTGCATTTCAACTTCAAACAAAAGTCTTAACAAGCCGTGACATCACCCAATTAGGTCATTTACCTATTTCTCCTCTTGAACGAAAAAAATTAACTTCGGTGATCACTCGTAAAACAGCTGTTAACTCTTTTCAAACAGTACAAACTTCTTATGACCCTATGCTAAAGCTAACGCCAGTGTCTTTGATAGATGAATCACTCCCTATTAAAATTGAAACTTTAGAATTGTTTAATGCCATGTTCCCAGGAGTCACTTTAGAAAAAATATCTTTTCCAATTTGTATCAAAAATGTAACCTATGGTCCTACCATAACCTTGCCTTCCTCGTGCACAACGCAAGATCAAGAAATTAGCCAAGTGGTATTGAATCAGGAAAACAAACAGATACCTAGCTTTCGTTCAAAAATTATAGAACGCTACCAGCTTCCTTCCTATAGCACGTATTGCCCGCTAATCAATACAATTCAGCTTTTTCACTCTTCCACTTTGCTACGTGTAGAAGATAATCATTTTGGTGAAACCATAACACAGATCTTCAAAAAAAATGGACGCCGTATTATTAGTCCTGAAATCCCTTGTTCAAATTCGAATACAAACGAAAAACGCAAAGAAACCACGCAAACATTTCAATTAAGAAAACCTACGACAGCAGTGAACATCCTCAAGCTGTGTGAGTTTATCCTTTTCTTCTAGATTGGATAAAGCTTTTTTTTTTTTTTGTATGTTTGTGTGTTTCTATAATGGACTTTAGCTCTCTATGAGTATTTACGAAAGGAAAAAATGAAAGCCATTATTATTGTCCCTACTTTTTTAGCTCAAACCATGTCTTTCCCTATTCTCAATTTTCATAATTGCAAACACTTTCTAGAACATAAGGAAATTTTACCTTGTACTAAGATGCAGTACGATCCAAATCAGTCTTTAGGTAGAGATGTCGAGTACTTTTGTGGTATGTCTTCACCAAATGAGATCATTTTCAGCTAGCTTTTCATGGAAAGCAAATTTACCCTGGATAAGCCGAACAGGGTTACGAATTTTCATTACGCATGATTTCAAATTTGTCGACAGTTCTCAGGTGCTGGTTTCACCTACCAAATTAATCTACTTTTTTATTTTTCTTATGTATCACTCACCTTTTAAATTTGCTTTAACTTTAAGCATGAAATGTAGCCAAATATTTCTTTATATCACTTCACATTAAAAGCGACGTTTTTGAAAATTTTGAAAACTTTAATAAAAAGAATAACAATTTTTTAAAACAATGGTTTTTAGGTTGCTAAATTTTCCATTAAAGATTGGTATAGAACTTTAGCAGTTGTCGTGCAAGGACCCGAATGGCAATTCTCTACTTGGCCTTTCGACTCTTTAACCAGTTTATTTTCATATATAAAGTATTCAAAACTTTTTAAATCCATAATATCACCTTTTTTTGTGCCTTTCCCTCAGACCACTGTACTTTGCTTATGAATCGGATACGCTACCTACTTTGGTACAGCAGCATCACATTCACACTCTTCGTATCAAACGAACTTCTCGCCATGGAGATACTATTGCTTGGGTAAATTTTACTTATTGAGATGTTTTCAATAGTTCCCTTACCATTAGAATCAATTTTTTCAATGTCTTGATGATAAACTGCGACAAGTGCGGGATTTTAATTTGTTATCCAAATCCAAATTACAAAACAAAAACTATTAAATGACTTTCACGTTTTAAATCAATTCAAAATAAGCTAAATTCAAACATCGCTTGTGTGATACCTCTCAATGTGATATGACAAAACTCTTACCTAATTTTTATTGAAATAAAACAAAAAATAATTTTATGTTGTACACCAGTGAATCTGTTTCTTCTAAAAATGACAACATCAAAGACATTCAAAACTGCTTGATTCTTACACGTGGTGTTTGTTTTTTTAAGACTCGGTGTAAACTGGTTACAGCATAAGCTATCCTTGTGCAGCTCATCGTTCTACTCGGCTGTTTGTTTTCTAAGGAAACACTCAATAGAAACGGTTGCTGTACTGATATCGAAATCCTTCATCAGTAAAACGCGGTTTCGACTTAGTCATACACTACTTCCAGAAAGTAACGAAGTAGCTTTATGAGGTGGGCTTTTCAATAATTTTTAAATCTAGGTAAAAGCTTTACCAACGTGATGCTTCTGATTGCTGACTACGGCTCTCATTTCATGACCCCGAATAAAGGGCATTTGTCCGTGTAGAGTCCTCAATAAAAGATTGTATCAAACTACGCACAAAAAGCCTGAGCGCCTATAGCTTTTCATTCTGCCAACAATATAAGCCCTTTGATTGTGTGTGTGTGTGTGTGTAGGTAGGTAGGTAAGCAGGATATTTTGACAGATTATTTTTTTGACATTTTTTGCTTGAGATAATTTAAGAAAGACCATGACTATTCTTCTGTGTAAAGACAATTCACGACCTGCCTGTGTTTATAACAAGGATGGATGTCCGACGAAGACCAAGCCTTAACGTGGTTTTTTTATTCTACATTACACACAGAGAAACTCACACTTATACACCTCTCCCTGTGAGTCTTGAGAAAAGCTTTCCGGTTATTTTTTTTTGTTGCGTTTTCTAAGAAACCCCCCGAAAAAGCGACACTTCATGGAAACGTTTAAACCGAAATTAATGGAAAAAAACGAAAAAACACAGTCTAAAAATCTTTCTCAGCATTTAAATTACAGGTAGATACCGAAAAAAAATAAATACAGCACTTGCAGTGCGTTAAACACGCACTATTTTTTATGATGATCATTTGCTTTTTCCTGGCACACACACACACCCTACTGTTTAAATGAGACTTTTTTTTTTAATAAACTTTTATCACAAATACAGCTCTGAAACTCGAACTTATTAAAATCGCAACCATTGAAGCAGTGAATTCGGAAATTGCCTAAACAATACACATCAATATTGTCAGTAGATTTCTCTTTATTATAGTGATCAGGAATGTATGAGTGACAAAACACAAATCACTCATTTCACTCTAGCGTTTCATTTTAATAAAAAGTCAAATTAGACGTAAATCTTCTTTTTTTTAATGTAAGAACATGGTATATTGATATGCCGTTTAGGGATTTTTGAAACGAAAAGTAGTAGGCTTTTTTTTCTATGCGAAGACCAAATTGTAAAAAAAAATATGTGAAAATTTTTTGTAAAGCTACACTGAAGCATGAATGCGGTGAATCTTGTGTGTAGATCACTGAAATAAACTCGGATAATTGTTGTTTTTCTAATATAAACTTCGTGTTCTTTATTTTTTAAAAAAACTTATAAAAATATTAATTTTGAATCATAATTTCGATAAAAAATTAAAGTATAAGGTGAAATCTCTGGTTATTGAAAAAGTTATATAAAGAAGAAGGAATGTATGCTTACCGCAAAAAATTTGGATTTAATGTTAAATGACAGGGAAAGCTGTATGCGTCTGTTCGCCTGACGTTGTTTAATCAAGTTACTAAATAAGATAAACCTCTATCTTTAAATAGATATATTGGTAATCCATTTGTTTTAAACCAATGTAAGTTTTTATTAAGCCAAAAAAAATTTTATTTTGTTGTATGAATAGTGAGACTTTAATAAAAACGATTGGGTTTTACATGATAAATTTAAACTTTTCTTTTGTTATTAGTCCAAGTTCCTTCTTGAAATGAAATTATACATAAGAACTTTAAAAAATATTGAAGTAGAAGTCGTGGTGGATCTACAAGATACTTTATTGGACGTCAAAAAAAAAGTGGAAATTGCGTTGCCTCACATGTTAGCCAATGAACAAATTTTAATTCATCGAGGAGTTATACTAGAAGATGCACGTACAGTAGCGCATTACTCTAATATAAAGGATAACGACAAATTAGTTGCTATGATCTCTAAAGTACGTTTTTTTTTATCCTTAAACTTGTTTATGTAAATGTTTTCTTTTAGAAAAAAAAACCAGTTTCCACCACTTTGGCTTCAAAAGACAAATGTACAAGTTCGAACGATGCGGCAAAAGATTTGAAAGACGACAAGATTTCTACAGACCTCCAAGCGACAGATAACTCAATTAACTTGTTCTCTCTACCGCAACAAGACACTGAAAAACAAAATTCACTTATAACGCCACCTAACCAAGATCCTGAAGAGCTAACTGCATCAGAAAAACAAGAGGATACTTCTTTATCGTCGGATATTAATGTAATTTACACATTAATTTACCATACAAACACACACTATGTTATCAAAATTTGTTGCATCGCCTAAATTTTAGTTGGTTGAGAGTTTATGCAGTATGGGCTTCGAGAAAACGGCTGCACAAGATGCATTACGGGCGGCATTCAATGATCCTAATCGCGCTGTTGAATATTTAATGACAGTAAAACATTCATTTATGTCACTCTTTTTTTTAGAAATAAAAATGTTTTTAAGGGTATACCTGAATCTGCTGCAACTCAGTTTGATTATACCCCAGCTATGCACGCATCTACTCTTGGGGCTGGTTCCGATCCTAGTCGATTGGCGGTTCTTCGTCAACACCCGTTGTTTGATCAAATTAGAGCTGCAATCCAGGTTAGCTTACTATACGACGTGAGAAAAAAACTAACATTGTTTTTGCATTGTTTTCCTTCAGGAGAACCCCCAGATCATTTCTGGAATTTTGCATATTATTCAACTACAAAACCCTGAACTTTTTGAGCTTATCGCAAACAACCAGTTAGAATTTCTTCAAATGCTCACCGAAGACACAGATATACCCTTATCACTTAATTCAGTGGAGAATGCTGCAGGTTTGATTTCGTGTAAAAAAAAATGCTTTTATGAGTATGTTCGTTTTAGGCCAAGATGTTATTCATATAACATCGGAACAAGAGGAAATCGTCAAAAGAGTAACGAATAAGACCATTCTTATTAGAAAAGATTTTTTGTTTTTAAAGATTTCAGATTGTTTAGGATTTTCAAATAGCGTTGTTTTACAAGCTTTGCTTGTATGTGACTGGAATGAGGTATAGAATGTTTTTAAAAAACCCATATGTCCTTACAAAAATAACTTTATTTTTGATCACGAAGGCTACATAAAGAGACTCGCCATTCATTGCAACATTTATTTGTTTTTAGGATAGCGCTGCTAATCTACTTTTTGAAACAGCGAAAGACTACGATGAAGAGGCGGGAGAAAAACCTCAGCATCTACCTGGTGAATAATGTAAATTTTTTTAATCACTTTTAAATTGACACAGTCTGTATACATCTTTACTAGCAATTGCAATTTTTATAATATACAAAAAAATTCCATGTTTCTTTTAAATAATGTTACACTTTTTTTGTTGTAAAGAACCTGTTAGCACCGTTATAATTCAGATCATTTTGTATTTAGCCATTGGATGAAAACGCTATTATTTGGTATCGGAACTTTTTGTTTTATAAGATATTCAAGACGTCATAATGCAATGTGCTGTGTTGGTTGTAATGACGCTATACAACATTTAATATAAGAAATCACATTCTCGACTTTCGTCAAGTTTTAGCCTAATTCCAATCCTCAGGAAAGGCAAATGAGCAATTTTGTGACTAAATTTTGGACAACATTTCAATTCATTTTCACGCTTAGATTTTCCTTAAGCTGCTTTTCTTTTTTCAAAATATTTTCTGGTGTATTATAAAAAGCACCTTCAACTAGAGATTATTTATTTTAGAAAAAAACACTCTCCACCCAACACATGTTATGTTTCAGTCAAACTTTTCATTTATCTTGCACGTCATAGTAAAACCTACATTGTCAGTGCTTCACGACACTTTTTTTAAGTTCCACAAAAAAAAGTACTACTGGTATTCATTGTTTTTTACCCAATAGCCAAGGTGAAGTAGCTCTACTTCACGTTCGCTCTCTGTAAAAAAATGTTGAAAGCTATTGAGCAAGACTTTTTATACTTTTATTTCAATGCACCCGCACACTGTTCATGCTTTATTTGGACGCACCTGGAAACGCGTTTTCAAATTATGAAGACGGTTTCTGACAGCCTACATAATTCTTCTATATATTACTAAGGGAAAGCTTGGCATTGAATTTGTTCGCAAACTGTCAATTTTGTTTCCCTGACACTAATTAACAGTAGGCTAAAAGGAAAATTTTACTAATACGTCGCTTAGCCACGGCGAAGCTTTACGTTTACTAGAATTTTTCTTCTAGGGACACACTGCAAAGTTTATTGATGAACTCTGAAAACATTTCTCGTCCTTTGATTTTATTGTTAAGGTTTCCCATTTTCAAACATTTCATGACTCTGAGAATTCAAAACAATCTTCACTACTGTTTAAACCGTAGAACACCTATGAATTACTGGCATACAATTTGTGGTAGAGTGCCATCAACGACAGTGTTTTAGATATTAGTTTATGCTCACTCGCTTTATAAGGTGTTAAACACAAAAGAAAAGATACAAAACCGTATGTCCAAATTTTTTAAATTATTGCAACAGATCTTTTACACAACATGGTAATTTTCTGGTTAACCTTTCTTTAAACATAGAAAGATATGAAACTTTTATGACCTTTTTCGTTTCAAAAAAAAAAAAAATTGCTTTCTTCGTACAAACTAGTCTGGTACTGTGGCATCATTTTTTCACCAACAAGTGATTGTCAACCCCATCTCTTCAACTTATACGGTTTGATACCTCCTATTGATGTTTCTAAACCGATTATTGTTTTTTGAAAATTCAGTGTCTTATTAAAAAAAAAATTAATTCAATTGGTGGAAAGGTTACGATTTTTGGTAATTCCATTGTCGTGAAACTTTTACTTTAGGGCATTCCAAACAAACGACAATGGTAAAAAGACACATGATTTCAAACTCACTTATTAAGGTGGTTCATGAAAAACAGTGTTGTACAGAAAACACTTGCAAGTCGTTTCCAGCACGTCTTGTCATATAAACATTTTTTTAAGACACGAAAATGACGTAGTCATCATTTAAAATCAACTACACCTTTTTCAATGCCAAAACGTAATAATTTCTATCCTGTCTTTTTAATTACAGTTCTGTATTCATAATATACCATAACCTTGACTGTTCTGTAACACAAACTCATAGCACTATGAAACCTTCCTGTTAAACACCTAGTACAACTTCACGTCCTGTTTTTAAGAAGTACATCGAATGAAAGCGAAAGTTGTACCGTTGTCTAAGCAGCTTCTTATCAAACTTAATCTTCAGTTTATTGTTAGGTAAAAAATAAGTCAATAATGACACCCACCAAATAGAAATCTTTCCCTACCTTCATTTTCCACAAAACATTTGCATCCGTTGGGCTTGTCCATATCCAACCTTACATAAATCTTTACTTCTTGTCTTTCTAGGATCACCTTATACTAAAACTTTCCAGCCTTTTTCAAAATTTATTACTGAACTAAACGGCAAATGGCGTCTTTTTTCCCATCACTCATCCACATAACTCGGTTTCAGTCCATCGCCAGGCTGGTTTCACGTTATTCCCAAATAGGAAGCTTTGCCAGAATTCAACCTAAGACCCAATCTTTCTTTATATTGTATTTATACGTGCACTATTATCATCGATTCTACCAGGAAACCTTTTTCTTCAAATGAATTACCTCTGGGTTAAAACACTTTCCAAAGACACGTGTAATACAGTTGCATGTAATTTCGCAAGTCGTTCATTTGATCCGAGGTGATGGCGAATTCGCGAAACAATCAATGCTCACAACTCGATAACAAGCACCCATTAAAAAAGGAACTGGAGTACACAAGGCGAGTTACCCTAATCTTTCACATACCTTGACAGTAAGTAACGACTTTAACTTTCAGTTGGTTTTCCGAGACGACGTTCACTAGTTGAAATTTCTGTAAATTACCTAAATTTCTTTAATTAATCCTTGTCTTACCTATTTTACAAATTCCTACGGTTAAGCTTAACGGATCCATTATACAGGTTTTCCTTCGGTATTCAATTATATTTTGAATAATTATCTTGATCCACCTTACATGTTGGGTATGCCTCAACGCTGAATAGGGCCATTGCTTCTTGTAATTTCAAAACATTTCATTTCAAGTTGGAAGTTAATGCGTCGTTTTTAATTAGAACAAATTGAACATGCTTTATTTTCTCTATCATAAAACACTTGAATGAAGGCGACATGTTTAAAATTTTTTTTGATAGAACGAGAAAAGTTGAAGAAAAATTCAACCGTTACATCACGAGGTATCTTTTCAAAACTCATAATTGGGTTTTGCAGCCGTTAACTCAATGAGAACACTAGAAAAAAAACTCAACTTTTTGTTGTAAGCACATAAAAACAAAATCTTAACCAATATAACGGTGCATGTATGCTTTAGGTGGAGCGTTATTATAAATAGTGTGTGATTTTGATGTTAACGCCATGTCGAGTTTTGCTAGCACTTGAAAATGTTTTTTTTTTTTTAATTCATTACTATATGAGGCTACTTTAAAATTATAGTTTATTAAAAAACAATTCAAACGCTTATAACAGAAATACTCTTATAAAAAAGGTTATTTTAAAAACAGTTATTGTTTCTCGCACAATGTTATTACAAAGTCTCTGTGAGACACGTTTCTGTTTCTTTTTTTTTTTTTGAAAACTAAAAGAGAGTCGTTCTAGACGCGTAACATGGTGACACTTTGGCGTGTTCTCAACTTGGATAACAATGGTGTTAGGTTTTGCCAACTTAAAGGTACAGTCATTCCTTAATTAAATCCTTTTTGAGGCACTTTCTTTCGTCAAACTTGACATTAAAAATGTTTTGATACACACGGAGAACCAAACTGATTAAAAAATTATCTTTAGACGTTTCAAAAAAACATTAACAATTAATTCATCAGAAATATAAGGGATCTTTAGATTTTTGAGCTACTTGAGAACGAATTGCTTTTAACGATTGGCAATCAGTTACTAATAAAATGTCCATGTTGCCAAACACTTTTCCATTTTACCAGTTGGAAATTTTTTTTTTAAATCAATAAAAAATCATTAGACAAAAAAGTTTGTAGCAATGTTTACATACACCATGCCATATACGTGTAATGAATTTAGCTTAAAAAAAACGCAAAAGAATACAAGCCGCAGTGCTATTATACAATCGACCCTTGTCGAATGAAAATAACGTTTATTTCAACCCAGTTTTTTTTTTTAATGTCAAAATAGAGTGGTGAGATATCAAGTATTAGCGCGCTAAGATACACTGCAACCTAAAGATAGCAAAAACGTGTGATTTTTGGAAATAGCTACTGATACACCGTAAACTTTGTTTAATAGTGTTAGCGTTAAAGTGCAATTTTTTTCGAAAGCGATGGTTCAGGCAAAACAAGGCCGATTTCAAAAACTCCATAAACGGGTTTATGATCTGAGGTTAAAATATTTGGAACATTGCTGTAATCGACGCATTTAAAGACAAAGTCGCTGGTATTTTTTTGTAACAATTTTTGTGGAATTAAGTTTCCAAAGTATAAAATGCGATCGCACCTAAAATATAATAAAAACAATTGAAGTTTGTGAAAAATTGTTTTCACGTCCTACCAGCCTGGAGACCGAGATTCATCGAATTGATTTGCTTCTTTTTTAAATTTATAGGTAGGTGGAAAATTAATTAGACTTTCAGTAACCAAAGCGAACGGAGCAAGACGTAAACGTTTTCCTACAACTAACTGGTCATAACTTAACAGAGAATGATGAGATCAGCAAGTGATACTTTGTGTTCGTCCTACAATAAAAGTTCTTTCCAATTGTTTTGTTTGACAAGTTTTATTGTTTCATGATAGCTTCCGCTACATCGGAAGTTGAAGTCCCCACCCATCAATATATAATCATGGTCTTTAATGGAATAGGGTAAGCGACTCTGAAAATAAGGTTGACAAAACAAAATTAAACCTTTTGTATGTAAATATTTGCTTATTATGCATTTGAGGTAAAATTCAATTTAAACAAAAAAAAATGCAGTGTTTTGATATGAACAAAACAGCATTCACGATTTGCTACAATCCAGCTTTAAAACTTTGTTTCGACACTTAGTATTTAAGCTTTGTAAAAACCTGATATCTCTAAGATGTTTATTTACCTAGACAACAAATGACACAATATTTAACGGTAACAAAATGACATGGTCCCAAACAATTCGATAACAGAACGAAAAGCAACACTGTACACTTTTTTTACCTGAAAATTTGACTCCAGTATGATTTGCAATTGTTCTCGTCGCTGACGAGCCTTTTCTTGCCCTGTTGTAAAAAGTTAAAAAAACATACTGCTTATTATGTAAACCATTGAAAAAAAAAAAACATTCTTATTTTCTTAGAGATGATATACCCGATGAAAGATGTACATTCACAAAACAAAATGATATGTCGCCTATTTCCAATCGAAGAAATATTGCTCCCTTTTAAAACATACAATTAAGATTTGATTTAGACTGCAAGAACTTTCTCATTCTTACTTTATTTCCCATTTGACCTTTAAATCCTAATTTTAATTCCGACGTATACACATGCGTGACATAATCTCGTAAAGTCGAACGAACAAAAACTGCTAAATATAACCCTACAAGGCTTTGTGAGTTTAACTAGAAAAAATCAAAAAAATATTCAAGAGGTAAAGAAATGACCACTACAAGAAGGTATACCATTATAAACTGAGGTCCTAGTGACGCTTTAACTGTTTCTTCTAGCAACTCCTCTCTTTTTAAATCTCCTTGTGAGAGCAAAACACGCACCTTGCTAAGTTCCACCTTAACTCAGATTGGATCATAGAAAAAAAAAAAATGTCTGAAAACCAACGTACGAGCTCCTGTACTGCTATAACGTAAATGTCGGCTAATCTGGATCCCTGCGTGAGTCCAGAAGCATTTAAATGATAAAAAAGCCAATGTTCCATTGTTTGAGGCACAAACGTTCCTCCCATATTCCATGTTCCATACCAGATTCTTAAAGGAATTGTTGTAGCCATCTTTTCATGTATGTTTGATGGGAAAAGCACCGCCTGTAATTCCACCAACATTCAATAAAAAAAAGACAATTTTATTTTAATACCGTTTTGACCAACTGTTGATTGGCGTTTAAACTAGTTTTGCTAAAACCGTCACTTTGTTTAGATGCGTGGTTTTCTACTGTTAAGGGAAGTTTCTCCAAAAAAGAAACTTTTTTTGTAAAGTTGCCATTCGTCGCAAAATTGTTCTCGTTTTTTGGTTTACATACACGAGCGTTAAAAAAACTGTTTTGCTCCCGTAACAAAATTTCAATAGCATCTTGACGCGAATCATCTTCAAAATTGTTTTGATAGAATCGTCCTAAAGAAGTAAACATATGAATCATATTTGTCGCTAAGGATGATTTTCCTTGACGAATAACACCCGACATGACGGAATCTGTTCCCGTATAAACTCGGCTTACACGGTCACCCTATAATAATTTTTGAGAACATCTAGTCCAAATTGGAACTGGAAACCTACTTGATCCGCCCACATTCGAGCGACCATTTCTTTAGCTATATTTTTACAAAATGATTTTTGAAGATCGGTTTCTTTTATTGTAGACCCAAAATTATGGTCCGCTACTATTCAGTGTAACAGCAATACATTAATCGTCGATAAATAACACACATGACACTATGCTAATTGTTTGTGGTCCACCTACAAGCTTCTTTCACATTAGACTCATTCAAAGGGAAAGGATCTAGAAACCAAAAGTATTTTGAATCAGAATGTTAGTGATTTCCATGCACGCTGCCTTTAAACGGCTTACAATTGAGCAAACGATAGACTGCAGAAAAAGAACCACTATCCGATCCACGATATGAAACATGGACGAACTGAGACAGATACAAAACGTTAAAAGTGATAATCAATATAAAAAATAGTGTATAATAAATGTTTTTTTTGAAATTTTTACCGATGTATTCAGATTTTGTTGCCCATCTTTTGATTGGTGCAAGATGGATTCCAAAGGCCATGGGTTTCTCGTGGACAAGCTATCGTTATTTTCTTTTTGAACACAATCAAATTGTGTTCCTAATTAAACAAAAATTCCAAATACTATTGAAAAACACTTTTTTGAAAATTCGTGTACCCAATATTGCTGGCTGTAAAAAGTGTCCAAGATTTCTTTCTACTAAATACTGATGAATCCAATCCCAACAGATAAACCATTGGAAAGCATTTGTTCGGTCTAAACAATCTAAACAATTGGTTCGCAAACAACCCTCTTGATACTGAATGTTTGAAGCGTCAGAAGTTGATGATTTTTCGGAATAATACTTTATTTTTTTTAACTGAGGTCGAAGAAAATTAACAAATCGAGTTAACGCTTCTTCAAACCCATAAAGTTTTATCTAAGACAACCCATTATTTTTATAAAAGTTTCATATTTTAAATAGTTGTTACTTGCTGGTGGCAATCCCAACGAATATGATACGCAGGTTTATTTTTATCACCAAACAAACCTTTAGAGTCTGTATTTTGAGACTTAAGCAAGGTACAGTTATTATTATAATAATTTATAAGATTTCTCAATGAAGAAGACAATTTATTTTCTCCTCCTTTTGAAGCACTTAGAAGATCCACATATAAAACATGTCCATAGTAGAAGGATAATTGTCGCTATATTACGTCAACATTCGATACGAATAAAAATGAACTTTTCTATACTACCTGATGTTCTACAAAAGCTTGAGTAGCAAAATCGATTTGTCGTGTCAAATTAATATTAACATTTAAGCTTAATCCTGAAGATTGTTCCCAAAATAAAGGAACAGACCCTCGTATTTGGACATACGAACTCCAACCACTATTGGGTACTCCAACTCCCTAAAAAACATAAAACGCATATACATCCAGTAGTTTAGAGATAGCGCGTATATCAGAAAAAATTCAAACTTGCACAAGAAATACTTATAATAATAACTTGAATTTATCCATTTGTTACTTACGCGACACTGAACTTTTCTACTTTTTGAATCCACGTTACAAACAGCTATAAGCTGTTCTGATTCATTGAAATTAGCTACCTTGAAAGAAATTGTAACTTTTTTTAAAATGCAAACTCAGCAACATGATGAGTAGTACCTCCCCATAATCATCAATACCACGATGATTGAAACGAGTACCGGATCGTGCCCGATTCCGTCGACAAATTAAGACTAAATCAATTCCATTCGAAGAGGATTGTATTGAACCACTCGTTACAGATCCTTGAAACAATGATATGATGCCTTAACATCTGCCGTCATGAACAAGAAATGAAATAGATACCTTGGATTATTGGAACAGTCCAACGAAAATCAATAGAACAGTTTAAAAAAGGTTTGACTAATTCCCAGTTCCACACAAATCGTTGATCAGCCACGTCAAATAAGCAAACATTAACAGAATCATTTTTCGAAATGTCAACCATCGATGGAATTTTTTCACAAGTTTTTTCAATATAGGTCGATGGAGAAAATTGATTTTTAATATTTTGATGACGTTGATTGGTTGTTTTATAAGGATCGTAGCTGCAGGGCCATTTTTGAGAATAAAATGGTATTTGTAATTGACGTTTTCTTTGAAGAGTATTGGTTATATCCGTATCATAAGAGTAGTAAAAAGATGTCGCAAGTAAATTTTCAACATTCTGTTTATGGTTACCAATTTTGTCCCCTAGATGGTTATAAACTAAATTAGTATAAACGTTTGAATCTCCAGATTGCAATCGCATTATTGGAACACGTTGATGTGCGGGTATGGTAAATTCTAACAAATTATGATCCGTTAATGATTTTTTCAAAACATTGTTATTGTGTGTTGTTTCTAATGTTTTTTTTTTAGCAAAAATACCGTCAATCGATTCATCTGATAAATTATCGGAACACAGTTTTGTTTCCTTATCCATCAATTTATTGTTGCACGTCTCAACATCAATACCTCTTGAATTGAAACCACAATTTCTTATGTTTTGTAAATACTCCCGTTGATCACATGTTGAAATTTTATTACTTGAGGAAGGCAATCTTTTATTTTCCACAGTTCCGAAATGAGCAGTAAAAGGTATATTAAAGGGAATAAGGCATGATTGGCGTATTCTATAAATCAGCATATCTTCATTGGACGTTTCTAAAGTTTCTGGTGCATCATGTTCAATTCGAAAAGAGTTCCTGTTAAAGCCAGAAACAACTTCACTATCACAGACTACAACAAGAAATCGAGTATTGTGAATAGAAAGACACCCCAAAAACGCATCAATAAAATACACACACTCCAAGCATCCAACACGATCTAAAAACGTCTTATTATAATGAGTTGTTTGAACGACTTCGTTCGTAAAGCGAAACAGTATGAGTAAAGGAGGATCATCATTGTTGTTTTCCTCTAAGAAATCTGGCAATCCGTTGTCCCCAGTGCATAGACCTTCTTGTCTACATAATTCTCTTAAGGCAAAATTGTAGCGAATTCCTTTTTCAGGTATATTTGGTTCCAAAACAAAAGCGAAACGAAAACAGTACAGTCTCCATCGATCAAATGTTGGCAATTTAGTAGCCGTCTGTAGAAAATAGTCTTGAACCTTCAAATCGTGGTTTAGAGTGAAATCCGAATTCGTAGAAAAACAGGGTTCAGATGATGCTACTGGTACTTTTTTAGATTTTGTATCCAATAAAGAATTCAACTGTAACGTTTGCAAAGCTTTTGAAGATGAGGAGACGTCATGATTTTTAGTATCGGGCACCATTAAATTTTTTGGTTCAGAACCCGACAAAAAATCATTCTGATCTTTTAAAAAAATTCTGGAATCACAAAAACAAGAATGATTTGTTTTTTTATCGACACTACTAAATTTAGGAAGACTTGTTGCTAGGGAAAGAGGGCAGGAGGATGAAACGAACCCATTTTCTTCTTCCTTGCTACATTCATGGAATTCCAATAACTCGGATGGAATTAAACAATCTTTGGATTGTTTTTTTTTATCTATGTTAGATAAACTCGTTAAAGACATATCAAAAAATTACAATAAGCGTCACACAAAGAATGATATGATTCATATGCGTCAAAATGAAATTATGACAAATTTTTATTTTCTATTGGATGAAAAGTTGTATATAAAAAAAAATTGGTTATTAGCCAAGTACAAAAAAACATTCAAGTGTAACAAGGTTTTAAATAAAGAAAAATTATAAATTTAAAAAAAATGGCAGAATACTGTAGTCGATTTTACATCAAGTGAAACACTGATTTATATGATTCTGATATAAACATTGTTATCTATTTGGAACAATACTTTTTTATATAAAAAAAGTATGTTTCTTCTCTTGATTCATAGTTCACAGGTCCATTCTTCAAAAGTCAACGCTTTTTTCACAGTGCATACAGTCAAAAAATCACTGATTTGGTACAACAAGGCTTGTTACGTATCTCGATTCAACACATTTTATAATTTACTAAGATTCTTCGTTTCTAATAATGCAGGTCATTGAAATTTTGATCAGATGCGTTTAATTTTAATAGTGTCAAGTTGTACTACCTATATCTTTTCATTGCTATTTTTTTTTGAAGATTGTCACTAACATTGTGGTTCATCAGTAAGAACATTTATCCAACACATATTAAACATTAATGAAGTGTCACTACGAAACCAATACGGTACGAACAGTTGAGAAAAAATGTTGTTTCCTAATAACAGTGCATGCTTCTTTTTTTAACATTTTTGACAAAAACTGTTAAATATACTTTAATAACATTACCTAATGTTTTCGAAATTTGAGCTTCCGACGGGGCAAATCGCAAAATACGTTCTAATTGCCTTTTAACACTTGACTTTAAACAATTCACGCTTAATGTTCCAAAGCAAAGACGAAGCTGGAGAATGCTTTTTAAAAGGCTTTCTAGTGTCACACAACCTAGGAATATTTTATTTACTTTAAAATAGAATGAAGAAACATTTTAATTACCTAATCCTAATCCGTGGCCATAACGAAAACTTTGACCTGTCATCAAACTATAAATCTTTTTTTTTTTTAAATGACTTGACATACCGCCTGACGTTATGAATCCTACAAGTTGCTGAAACTCTTTACTATTATTTCCTAATTGGCCTAATTCATCAAATGGTACTCGCTGAGTTTTTTTCTTTAGTATCTTATGCTTAAATTCTTTTTCAATAGATACTTTTGCAGTGAAAGATGAGTGTTTCGCTGGACTTTTCAAGAAAGGCACCCAAAATTTTTCAAGGTACACTTTCCTATTTGTTTCTAAAAAAAAACATGAATTCAACATTTATTAACAATCAATTTTATTGAAACATTACGGGCATCTAAAGCATCCATCATGGATGCCTCCATACTATATAAATGCGATCGAGGTTTAGGTAAAGATTTTTGAGCAGAAATTACGCGAACAGCAATACATGCTTTATCAATACAAGAACAGCTAAGAAAATTCTTTAAAAATTGAAGAGCAGATTCATTTGTCGGCAGTAGCAACAGAGTACATATTACGTGCCCAATGCTTTGACATTGAGCGAGAAAACTGTTACATGAAGGGCGTTCATGCAAACAGCTTGAGAACTCCCATAAAGACAAGTTATGAAAAGGCCGTATAACACAAAAAGTACTGGTTTCTCTATTTAATAAAGGATTATATAAAATATTAGTTTTAGTTTTGTTTGTTTTATCCAATATATGATTCCAATTCGGACAGAAAGGATACGGAAAACTTTGTGCTGCAAAATTCACACGTTTAGATGCAGGGCGACTTTTATAAATGTTGAAAAGAGACCTAACGACATGGGGAGTTAAAGAAGGAAATGACGGATTCTCTTGCCAATCCTACAAAAACATACTTTCCATCATGCAACGCTTGAAGACGTCCAGCCTGTGTACAAGGATAATCCCAAGGGAATTCTGGAACTCCAGCGGCAGTAAGCAATCTATGGCGATCTACGACACCAATCGCACAAATCTTGTTTCGAGTCATTAATCTAATATTTAATAAAAAAAAATTATATAATATAAAAATTTTTTTGTCAATTACGTCCAAAATCTTGTAGCATTGGAGCCTGGTAAGAAAATTATCTCATACCCGTTGTAGCTCCCATTTCCAGGTGTTGTGTCACTAGTTAAATATGTTTAGTTTTTTTGACTTACACTACTACCATACAGCAAACAATCGACTCAACGTACCAACGCCGTACAATCAAAACTGTCGTTTCCTCGGTTTCGAACCTCGCACATTCCTTGGTCACAGCTCTATTAAAATCCTCCTGTAGAAGTGGGTTGATTGGTTCTTTCTTTTTTTTTTTTAATTGTTTATATTGGTCTGATGAGAACATTTATACCTATTTTCATCACAACACTGTAGAAAATGTTTTATTATACCTTGGATAAATACAAGATGTTGAATGAGTTTTGAAATGTTTTTACGCTTACGACTACGAAAAGTTACTCTGATTACAATGGATATATCTATAAATTGGAAACACAAGCACGAAAATAGACAATTCTGTAGATGACTTTATATGAACATTTGAAAAAACTATAGCGTTGAATGATTTGTGTTATAAAAGAAGTCTTACTTTACACGCGATTTCGGTTCATCTGATGATGTTTTTTTTAAAAAATGTTCAGCAATCTGTGCTCCCAGTGTTGCCAAAGGCCAAGAAAGAACAAGCGAATGAAAATTTTTTGTATCAGATTCATATTGACGAGGTAAAGACAATTGTGGGGAAATTGAAGGAAAAGGACCCAGTACAGCTGGAATTTTTATACACAGCGGTATCACAAGACCAGGGGAGATTTGCGGCTATATTTATATGTTAAAAAAAAGATATCAACAAAACAAGATGTAAAAAATTAAAGACTTTTTTTCTTACATCAAGACATGCAATAGGGCGTAGAATTTTCCAAACATCATTACCACACATGTAGTTATCTAATAAAAAAAAAATTTAAACATGAGCGAAAAAGTTAAAAACATTACTTGCCGAAGGGGGGATATGAACCTTAGAAGGATCAGAAAGATGAAACAGTGACATTAGCACTTGTAAGGAAAGCCGACCCGATATTTCGAAAATTGTTATACCGCGCATCTAAAAAAGAAAGACTGGTTAGCGTTCGACTTTTCAAACCTTTATAACAACACCATTTCAATTTTCAATATAGCTAAGTCATCGTTTGTTAACATGTCACTCTTGTGTTGAAGGCGATGATGAATACCGGAACGTAAATTTAAAAGGATTTGATTTGTTATAGCTGGGTGGCAAAATAGCCAAATACTTCCACGCTTTCTATCACAGTTTACGTGCGACCATAAAAACTGCAAAGGACCTATAAATTCTCTGAGTTGCAACCATTGCAATGCATTGAATGGTTCAGGTATAGAAGAGTTCAATTTAAAAAAGGGAAAGGTTCCTTTTAAACCTCCCAATAACATTCGAGGTGTGAACATGATATCGACAGCCCTTGGATTGAACAATTGAAATAACCATTTCAAATCATTTATGGCGCCCGCAACTTGAATGACTTCCGTATACGACCTAACAAGTGGTAGATAAGGGAAAAAAGAATCATAATACGGGAAAACTTTTATAATACCATACTTATCATGAATCACAGCTCGTTGAGACGTGTAGCGGTGAACCCGCCTTTTTTGTTTTTCACAAGCTTCATACGCTAAGCGGTAATTCCACAGAGTCTTCATATGAAATCGTTTTGCTGAAATAAATTAAGACATTAAGCTTGATGTCAACAGATCTATCACCAAAATCACATAGCATACCGTGCCACAAATGGGTTTCTTCTAACCACCGTGCTTTTCCGGATCGCTTTCGATAAGACAGCAAACGGTTACGTGTGCGACGAGTATCACAGCGCTGCCGCCGCGAAGTCTTAAGAGCGACGCCCCAATACAAAAAAAATGTATCTAGTTTCATTTTATATAAAACGCTTACTTTAGGAAAATTTCGACTTAGTTCTTTTAATATACCATTACGATAAGCTCGAGGTATACGGTAAGGATTGTGCGATTGAGCTCTTCTTCTAAACATTATCCGAAACACTAACTTTCTTTATATTAGATAATCTCGCTTAACCTTTTCCATTTTGGAAGTAATTGAAAACTTCGTTTATTATGCGACTTTGGTTCGGTTATAGCCGCTTTCAATGTTTTCAACTCTTTCGTTCTCGCATGCAAAAACGTTTCTAAGCTTAAAATAGCAGGAGGCTCGGTTCCGCACAAATTCTGATCCATAAATTTGTTTTTTTAAGAATCGAAAACTTTATTTAACGAAATATAAATCGGTTTCATTTAACTGACGCAGCTGATATTTCAGCTGCTAGCAGCTATCCTTTTTTTAAACGTTACTCTATACTTTCACTGTTCCTTCCTTTTACAATTGGAAAAACGCACGCAAATCTTAATATCCGATATAAACCACACGTGTGTACGTTCATGTATCATTCAACCATATTTATTTTAAAGAAGCATTTCGACTTTACGACGTTTAGAATAGAAATGACAAGCAACAACGTTTTCAATGTTATCAGATGATTTTCACCAAAATATTCAAACTTTTGAGTATCAACTGTCATTAATGTATTTTACTATAAACGAGAGATAAGTGTGATCATATAAGCTTCTTTAATACACTGAGAATATTTCCCGTTTAACACATTTTTTTGAATGTTTTAGTGACGTAAGAAAATGGTTATACAGTTTTACATGTAGCCATCTGGTAGCATCTACATGAACATTTATCAGGTGAAACCTTAGTAATGTCTACGTTTTGTGCTGTGCTTACTTTGTGAAAAACGCATGTCCACCCACGAGTCGTTTTACATGTTTGTGAATAAAACAATTTTTTTTTTACTAAAAAAAAGTTAAGAAACATGTATGGAATCCACTCTAAAAATGCGACGATGAATTTTGTATTTATTTTTCAAAAACCAAATAAGTCGTTTTTTAAAGCGACGAGTTGAATACATTATCAATAAATATCTGCTTATTAAAACAATTATTTCAATTCCATTATCCATTCAATATACTTATCCTCAACAAACTAGTCGTTTGAAGAAAAGCTGTCATGTATTCAATCGAAGTCCAAAAAGCAACATGTTCGAATCGAACGGGAGTAATGCGTCGCGCTACATTCAAAAATGAACTAATTTCGAATTTGTCTAATAATGAACTCAAGACGTGCTGGGATATTTTTTTAATGGGATGGGGTAAAAATCCGGATGGTAATTGTTTAGGGCGACGAGTAAAAAATGAAAACGGTGTTTTAGGGGAATATCAATGGCTTACATATGACCAAGTGAAAAAGAACGCATTAAAGTTTGGCTCAGCTGTTTTAGACCTACAATTGGTTAAAGCGACGACAGCACCAGACGAATTTTACCCTAATGCTCGCACTATGCGCTTTCTATCTGTTTGCTCAACAAATTGTATGGAATGTTTTATATGTGAACAAGCTGCAAACGCTTATGGTTTGACACTTTTACCACTGTACGATACATTCGGAATTGAAGCCTTACAGTATATTGTCAATGAGGCTGAAATAACCTCAACATGCTGTAGCGCTAAATGTATTCCCACGTTACTAGCAGTAGCTGAGAAATGTCCGTTGTTGACGACATTTGTTGTTTTTGATTCTATTTCAACTGAACTCGAAGAAAAAATTAAAAAGCAAAACATTACTATTCATTCTTTCTCTACATTAATGTCTTGGGAAAACTTACGCACGGTGTCACCGGGTCAATCCGGTGACATTTCTACTTTATGTTACACATCTGGAAGTACAGGAAAGCCAAAGGGAGTCCTTCTAGCACAATCAAATTATATAGCATTCGTTAGTAGTGTTTTAAGAGGTATCATTGATTGTCCTGGAGGATTTCATGCATCGTCTTCTGATGTCCATATATCCTACTTACCGTTAGCCCATGTTTTTGAACGCAGTATATGTAGCCTTATCATATCACTTGTACGTCAAGTTTTTGAACATCAAACCGTTTAAAGTTTCAATGATAGTTTAAAGCTACACTATTTAATTTTTGGATTTTTCTTCTTCTTGTAGGGTGCAAGCATAGGAGTGTATTCTGGAGATGTAACTAAACTTATTGATGATATGCAAGTGTTAAAGCCAACTATTTTTATATCTGTCCCACGTCTTTTCGTTCGGATTATTGACAAAATTGCTATGAATGTTCGCACTAAATCAAGCTTTGCTCAATATATGTTTCAAACAGCAACTAATCAAAAACTCAAACGATTGCATACATCAGCAGACACGCGTCACGCTTTTTGGGATACTTTTATTTTCAAAAAAACTGTACAACTGATGGGAGGCAATTTGCGTTTTATGCTTGTTGGTGGAGCACCTATTGAGTCAAATGTTCGAGATCTTGTTTCAGTTTATTTTAGTGCTCCTTTACTTGAGGGATACGGTTTAACTGAATCGTTAGGTTCCTCTTTTGTAGCATCGATGGATGATCCTTTGTCTGGTCACGTCGGTTGTCCGGTTCCCGGCATAGGTATTTACTGTTGTTGAGAATGCATTTTTTAAAAAAAACGTAAAACAAGTGTTTTTTTCTTTTCAAGCTTGTATTGCATCTTTTTGATTAATTGAATGTGTGCGTAGAATTTTGTTTACTGAATGCGGAAGAAATGCGCTACACTGTGGATTCGTTTCCACCGGCAGGCGAAATTCTTTTACGAGGTCCTATCATTTTCAAAGGTTATTATAAAAATGCGAAAGAAACACAAGCTGTTCTAGATAGTGATGGCTGGTAAGCTCTGCTTAAGTATTTGTTTTATTATATTAAATCCAACCAATTTTTGGTAGGTTTCACACAAGTGACATTGGAGTTCTTTTACCAAATGGAGCTTTAAAAATTATTGATCGCCGTAAAAACATTTTTAAACTCTCACAAGGAGAATACATTATACCTGAACGAATTGAAGCGATTCTTACTGGTAGTAGATTTGTATCCCAAATTTTCGTATATGGCTATTCAACAAAAAGTTTTATTATTGCTATTATCGTTCCCGATACCGCGGCGGTGGATGAATGGCAAACAGCGCAGGGAGATACAAAGCTTTCTATGGAAGATGCTTGCAAAACAAAATCCTTGCATTTAGCTGTCAAAAATGATTTAGAAATCATTGGTAATAAAGGTGGACTCAAAGGTTTTGAAAAAATAAAAAAATTTTACCTACACCCGACTCAATTTACAGTAGAAAATGGTTTATTAACTCCGACTCTTAAGTTTAAACGAAATATCATCAAAGATCAGTTTACTAGTATAATTGATCAATTATACGAAGAACAAAATTAAAAAGAAATTATTTTTTGAAAGTGGATTTTGGTACGATTTTTTTTTTGTCATACTTATTTGTTTAATTTATATTTACACAAAGAGATTTTTGTCTGGTTGTTAGAATTTCGGTTTATCCCAACAATCAATGTTTTTTTTTTTCCTATTATTTTTGAACCCCTTTGTATAACTATAATAAAAGTAACGCATCTTAGAATCTCCAATTGCTACGTTTTTACGTAGCATAAAACCTAAGAAATTTTTTTTTTTGCAACGTATTAAGCGGAAAAAAAAATTTAATAGAGATTTTTAACTTCTTTTCTTAAAATTATTTTGAAATATTATTTCCTGCATATAAAAAATAATTATTTAAGGATACGCGTTAAATTTCTTAAAAAATAATTTTGTTTTCTGCCGTTGCAGAGCTTTTGTAATTTTTCGGATTTACTTTTTTACACTTTGTTTTAAAAAAAAAATTTAAAACACATAATGTTTTTAAAACCATTTGTTTTTATAGTAAAAAAAGTTTAGAGACATTAACGGAATGTAGAAAACATGTTGATAAACAACAACATCACAAAAAGCGACCATTGTAAAGCTAGTACTTAAAACACATTCCAATGTTTTGTTAATTTAAAACATATAACCCAACAATACGTTAAGCGCAGCACTTCATCATGATTTTTGTAGCGTAACGCTTCAACCATATTGTTTATAAACCATTTTTTTATGATAGTTTTGATGTATCAAAATAACTAGCATCCCAGTGATAAATACGAACAAAACCTTCTTCAGCTCCAGTAACAAAGCCTTTACCGTCTGGTAAAAATGTCACTGAATTGACCGGACTGAAATGCCCAGGAATCAATCCTAATAATTCCGCGCTGACCATGTGAACCAGTAGAATTTCTTGTTTACCTTCTTGTATTTCTGAGGAAAAAAAAAAAATTTACTTTTTTGAAAATGAAAAACAAAAAAACCTCACTTGTTGTTGTGACTTCTGACGCTTGTTGTCCTCCTGCTAATAGAACATGTAAACGTCTTGTTGACTCATCTTGTGAATAAAGAGGAGAAATAGAACAACTATTTAACGGACGGTCCGTGGCAAAGCTCTAGTTGAACAACACGATAATCAGATCATTTTGGCACTAAAACGGAATAACCTACTTGAACTTCGTTCCAATCATGCGTCGTCCACAATTTGGCTGTTGCATCGGTTGAACACTGCAATTGAATCATAATGTTTCTTTTGCTTTAATTCACGTTGTCAAATTTAAACACAAAGTAACAATATAACTATAGTTGGTATGTAACATTGAAGCAGTAGGATAAAAAGATATCTACGAAACCATTAAAATAATTATTTATTACTCTCTATATGCTGCAAAACCTGGTAGAATCAATTTGAAATGACGCTAATGTACTACCCACACAGTTTTTTTTTGACAAGTATTTGTATTTTAAGGGTATGCAAAAAATTAGTTCAAAGCCACTGTTAAAAAACAAGGTACTATCAGTAGATTAAAGCTTTAAAAAAAAATTGTTAAACAGGAAGTCACTATAAAGGAAAAATGACTACATCAAGCAAACGGCAAGTATTATAAGAAAAAGAACAAAAAATAATACCGTTAAACATAAACTACGATCCGCACTAAATTCCATCCAGGAAACATTTCTTTTAAAGGTCACATCAAAATAAAATTTTTTTTTAAACATTTTGGTTTTTATAAAACAAAAATTTGTCAACAACTTACTCAGTGTGAGCTTGTCGCTCCATTATTTTAGCTCCTGTTTCGGAATCCCACACTATTATCATACCGTTTTCATGTCGTGAAACAATTGTTACATCATAAGCACCCCATGCAGCACCCAAACACTTGGATTCAAAATTTATAATTTCAAGTGTAGCGGTAACCGATCTTGTTTCTAAATTAAGTTTGTAAATAGTGATAGCTGCAGTTACAACTTTAGAAAATGCATCTCTCACTACAACAAATTTGTTCTACAAATGCGTATAAAAGAAACATTTTAAGTGCCTTATATGAAATTGGAGTGTTACCAACCTGATGAGCAGGCTTTGTATTCCATTGAACACAACGACAAACACTTTTCAAACATAAATAAAAAATTTGTTCTTTTGTTCCCACATCAAAAATAAAAACTCCCTCTAAATATTACGAAAAAAAAAAATTATTCAGATCGTTTTTTATAAATAAAATGTTACCTGCCGATGCAGCAATCAAAAGTAAGGAATCTAACGTAACATCAATAGACCATATAACTTTAGAAATTTCTTTTCCATCTATTAAAGGCTTATAATAACCTGAAAAGAGTATGGGAAGATAAATAGAACCGTTGAATTCATCATACGTAGAAATTCATGCACACTCAAGCATTAAGAAAACGAATAGTAACTGTTTAATTGTAGGTCAAACTTTACAATTCAAAACACTTTTTTTCATAAAGACTTTAGAACAAGTAATACCTAACAAATTGCCATCCTGCATATCCCAAACACCTAAATTGCCGTCTTTTCCCGCAGTGAACAAAAGGGTTCCTGTTGAATTCACTAAAACTTGCGTTATAGGACGTGTATGACCATTTAATTGTAAAGGTCTCATAATGATACGATAAGACAGCAAGTTTTTATTTAAAAAGAAAAATTAAACTATTGTAAGTCAATTTTTGCCACCTAAAAAACCCGTAATTAATCGAAACATCAGGAAACTATGAGTCTGTTTTGCTGTTTTTAAGCGAATAGGGTCACCCAGGCGACCCAGCTCACTGTTTTGGAAAATGGTATGAGTTTAAAAAGTGGAAGTTGCTTTTCGATTTTTTTAAATTACCATTTTAAAAAAAGTTAGAAATCTTCACTTTTGTATAGAAACAATTTTTTCCAAGTAACAGAATTCGATAAATATTACATAAACATTAGAAAAAAATCTCTTTATTCATTTGTTTTGTTATTGACCATAAATTTTTCATAATCATCATAAAATGCATAATGTTGACATATATTTGTAAAATCAAATGAAGTTTTGAAACTTTTTTAATATGTGTTTGAAGGAAAAAAAAAAACTGCATTTAAACCCTTGCAAGAGTCGCATTTTCCTTAAATACAATTAATGTTTTAGCAAAGCTTAAATCTCCTTAGAAATTTATTAAAATCAAAAACTTTTCATAAAACGCGACACTTTAAACGTTTTTAAATACACTAAATTAAAGTTTTTATATCCACAAAAATTCTCAACTCACGTTTCACGAATAATATCACTTGTCAAGAGAAAAAAATGAAGCTGCACATGTTGTGCAATAATAAGAGAATTCACAATAACAATCTATTGACTTTTCTGTCAACGAAATTTTTTTTAATACTTGTTACAACAGTCTCCTATAATGTTTATGAAGCAGTTTGTATTTCCGCTGCGACAATACGAATAAAATCTGACATATAGCAACGTCGGCGATTTTTCACCCTGAAGCATCATAAAATCATTTTTAAAAATATTTTTATGAAAAAAAAAAGGTACATAAAATTCGAGACATAAAAATCCCATGTCCCATCTAAATTTTTATACTTTTCTATTGTTCCCTGCGTAACACAAGACAAGGAAGCAACATGTGTTTCAAAATATTTTATGGATGTCAGCCTATTACTGAAATTATTTTCCAATTTCCTAAGACTTTTGTAGTTAAAATTTGTTGATTCATAACCTTCAAAAAACCGAATTTATAAAACTTCATTTCTCATTAACAAAATTTTTTCGTATACCGAATCAAAACATTTTAAAATGTTTACTGTATCTAATTGAAACGCTTCAACACTACACAAGTCTTCTAATGTGTCTAAGAGACATTGCCCTAGTGTTGTTTCTCTCCAAACAGAAAAACCTAAAATAAAAAAGTAACTTACACTCATGTGAATGTTGAAGCTTTTAAAATCTAAAAAATTGCTTATAAGAACTACCATGCGGATAAAAATATAATCGTTTTTCAATTAATGTTAATGGCTGTAAAAGTTTATTAACGTTAATCCCTTCAAAAGAGTTTTTTTTTACAGCCTTACGCCTTTTAACAGTATCTGTTGAAGTAAAAATTAGAAACTAAATTTTATGTGATGTGTGGGTTAAACGACAAAAGAAACGTACGGCATTGAACGAAACTCTCCTCGTCTAGTACTTCTGGTAAGCTAACTGCATTCAGTTCTATCGAGTTCTTTTTAAGACAACCTTCACGAAAACGTGATACGCTTACATCAAGAGCCGCTTTAGTTAATTGGTCTACAAGCCATGCACAGTCTAATGAATTATACGAGTTTGTATTTTCGTTTGCAATATTTTTTTTCTCATAAAAATTGTCTGAAAGAACGCTTGATAAAATATTTTTCATATCCCTCAATTCATGCAATCATTTATGCTTTTACTTTTGACCCTTGAACGTTCTTTCTAAATGAGAAAATACGTATGCGAAGAACTTTAGCGTGCCATAACTATTCGTCGTAGAAAGTACATGCACACTGTCAGAAAAAAACTTAGAAACCTGATCATCTTAGTTCCATCTAAAAATATTAAAAAGTCCTTAAGACAGTAGACTTTAAGATTCTAGCAATTTATGTTACCAACTGTAAATTCTTTTAGTAACTAAAAGATCGCCCACATAAAAAAAAAATTTTATTTTAAGAGATACAGTTTTTTCACTTGAAAAGTTTACACTTGTTTTATGATTATGTTAATGAAAAAATAGTTAAACTTGCTTTACAATTCTTTTGATTCAAAAATAATAAAGTTTGTTTTACCATATTTCATTTGAGAATTATTAAGCTTGTTTAACAATTATTTTAATATTAAAAATTAATTTGTTTTCAATCTTTTTTTCAATTAAAAAAAAAAAACCTACATTTGCGTATTTCCATAAAGTTATAAGGTTTTTGTAAAGTATTGGTGGCTGTTGAGTTATTTAAAATGTTACCGTTAATAAGGAAAATTTGACAACTGCTTTTCATTAGATTCGTTATAAACCTCTTGAACTGAGGTTGGATCAATCCAATAATCGACATCGTGTGTTGTTGGATTCTATAAGAGTAAATGTTATGATAATCACGACAAATAAAGTAATGCCTTACAGTATACTCTAAGATATTGCATGTAAGAATTCCGCAACAAGACAACTTGCACTTTTTATAAGGACACTGTGATTCAGGCTGCAAAAAAAGAATAGAACATAAGCGCTTTGTATTTCAGCTATTTGCGAACTTTAAGAAATAAAAGAAAAACATTTACATGTATTGTTAATGCTATAGTCGTAAAGTCAAATTGCTATGAATTTATATCCTCCATAAAGAAAATTTAAAATGCAAAGAAAAAAAGTGGATTTACGTAATTAGTTTTATTTGTTCAGAAACAAAGTTTTAGAAAAGATTCATAGTAATGAAAGACTGAATTCAAAAAATTATTTAGGTTTGTCAAAGTATTCAAAATAAGTTCTACAAACTTTTGTACAACTCAAAATGACGCTCAATTAACTACCTTTGGTGAGAGAAATCATTAAAGGCGATAAAAACATGATGTGTCGTTTACCGGTAAATAACGTTCAAGGAATTTACGTAACCAAATGGAATGTCCTATAATAATGATAGTGTCAGCAGTTGATGCAGGGGTGTTTTGCGAAAATATCCATGTAGCAAATAATGATAAGCGCTTCAATAAACTTAGTGATTCGTACGCGGAAGACGTATTATATTGATGATCAAAGAGTGTCATTAGTGAATTTGTAGTATTTAATGACGATTTTAAAAAAAAATTTTTTGAGGCACCCCATGTTGAATTAGGCGTATCTGATTAAAAAACATAAGATAAAAAACTCTTTTATTTTTTTTTACCTAATGACGGGAAAATACGGGACAAAGTGAAAAATTGGGACAAGCAGCTTAATGGATACCCATCTACATTACGTGTTGCTTCTTGTAGAAAAGGGAGCACATATAATCGTCTTTCCTCATGTTGAGGGTTTATTGGCATGGCCAATGTAGCTGTGCTCATTGCACGCCTAGAATTGAGTTTAAGCGTCTTTCAACAAAAAAAAACAGTGGTATTGCATTACCTTAAATTGGACACTACAATAAGAGAGGAGTCTACATCCAAATCGAATAGATCCTTTTCATTATTGTTTAGTTTTTCTTTCTTTTCAATGCTTTCTTTGTTGGAATCAATTAATAGAAAAAAATCGTTAGTTGAAGTTTTCTAAATAACAATATTTCATGCACAGAGAAAAAAAAAAACAAAAGCCTAATAAAGTGGCATATAGAAAATTTGTTTCTAATGAGGAAAATTAAATGCTTTTATATAAAATGATATATTGTTAAAAAGTAGTATTAAAAATAATATTTTTTGAAATGAGTTATAAAGAAAGAAAAAAAATAGTACTCCAATTATTATTTAATTGCGTGAAATATGTTTCACACAAAAAGAAGAAAAAAAGATGAAAGAAAACGTACCGTTTTCTTATTTTGAATCCATTTTTTTAAAAAAAAAGCTTGATTTTCTCCTGATGTACTTAATGGTGAATCACATAAAATTGAATCGTGAGAAAAGAAAAAAAAAAATTCAAGGAAAAGAATATACAAGATCCTTAATGGTAAAACAAATACATTGGGTCGATTGAATGTTTTATTCCATAAAGATTCCCCATGACGTACAAAAAAAATTTTTTTTTGTTTGCTGACTAACACAGGGCGTGTTTTAGGTCGATCTTTATAAACGGGTGAGTGTAAAAACACTTCATATTCCTTCGTACTCTTATCCGTTAAATAGTTGAAAATAACAAACCAGTAAAAACGTGTTTTGTCAATCGCTGTCAATGTAACATCAAAGAAGATCAAAAAAATTAATTTAAAGCAATGGATTAAAAAGCATGCCGTTATTAATACTTTTTTGCTTCGAACATACGCCAAAGTTCCTTGATATGAACCTTCAACATCACGATGAAATTTCTCAAGCGTTAAAGGTAAAACAAGTATTATTCGACGTAGAAAGTTACACGTTAAAAAAATTAAAATAAAGTATGCCCAGCAATGGATTGCAGTATAAAAGAAGACAGGACTCATAAGTTATTAAAACAGATGAATCTTGTTTTTTATAGTAAGTAATTGGTTAGTAGGCAATTAAAACGTTGGTTGTTATGACACAACCTGTCTTATTTAAAGAAAATGCGCTGCCGACATCCAATTTTTTTTTATAGAAAAAGAATCTACATCAAATTCTCTTTTTCATGTCTTTCACTGATACTTCAGTTCATCAGACTTGATTACGTAGAAACGTCTTTTCTACAGTGTCATGTGTGATGTCGTTCCCTTTAAGACAATAGTCGAAGTAGAATGACCATATCTTCGTCATTTTCTATTTGAATAACTTGAATCAAAATTTTAAGTACTTAAGCAATTGATTTAAACATTTTGAGAAAAAGACGAAAATGTGTTTTTGAATGTAAACATTATTCTTGAAAAAATACCACTATTTTAAATCGTACTAACAACAATCAACTTTGTATTTTTCTGAATTTATTAGTATTAAAATCAATCAACATTTTGTTTTCTTACGTTCATATACATAAAAGACATTGTAAGGTGAATACAAACATTGTCACACTTGATCCTTTGTTATTTATGAATTATTGCCTTTCGCTCTTCCAGAAGACATAGGATTCATCTCAAAGAGGTATTTTTCTTTTTTTTCAAAACATAAGGGTATTACTGTCTTCAAGGCATTTCGTTTTGTCGAATAATATTTTTTTAGGCAAAGCTTCATGTTAATGGCAATCCGAAAAAACAATGTACCATAATGGCATTAGCATTTCCATCTCAGAGTCTTCATTGATGTTGTATAAAAGTACTAAACGATCTTTTTCAATGAATTCTTTACGATTCAAAACAAGGGGACACTTTAATATACACTCTTTGCGTTTAGGATTGCGCGCCGCTATCGCATTTAAAATTTCTATACAAGGTTCCATCATATTCACTTGTAGGTGGTACGTACGCCCTATATTGCAAACATGCATCACTTTTTTTTTACAAAAAAAAAATATATTAAAAATGAACATACCTCGAGACCAATGATGCAATATATTTGACATACAAACGCAACCTATAGAAAATGTAGTGTCAAAAATAAAAGTTGTCGATTCCCGGTTGACATACCGAATTTCGTTTTAACCTTAATGGTTATGTCAGACGAGTCTTTTTTGTTCTCCAAGTCGTTTTTTTTATCATTAATTAGACTATCGTCACTTGAAGAATCACTTTTCCAAAAGTGCCACCAATGTTTTGGTTGTTTAGTATCCTGAATGGATACTTTTTGTGAATTTTGGTTTAACGTCATTTCAATTGGAAAATTGTAGCTTAACAAACTTTTTAAAAAATATTGTCTAATGTTAATAATTAGAAATGTCTTAAAAATTAATAGAGAAAAAACGTCTTTTTTTTTATAGTCTTTGAATCCAAAAAAAAGATTTCCACTTTATTTGTTGTCTAAATAAAAAAAAATAAAACATTGCTTTTAAAAATAGAAAGCATGTTTTAACCATGAAAAATAAAACTATCAAAATACAAAGTGTTCTTTTTAATATATTCGAAGAAAAAAAAAATTAAGTACACAGTTTTTTACCGAAAAAAACATACATATTTAAAAAGAACCTACGTTTTTTTTGTCAACTCATTTCGATTGACTTGCGTAATAACACTCTACTTTTTTTTTTAATACGTTCTTTCTAATGTTTTAGCTGTTCTTAATCAAAAATCTTTTCACAAAGTACACTTTAAATGTATTTTTGTAAGTGAAAATTTTTTTGGTACATTTCACAGGGATTAAACAGTTGTGTAAAATTTACATCACGACAACATTGCAGTAAAACATAGTTGCACCATTGCTGGTTTAGTTTTTTAAGTTTCCACTGATGAAATTTTAAAAAAATTTCTCTTGATATTTAATGTCCTTGTTATAAAACTTATATTTTATTTCAGTTTACGTTTTGTGCCTTTGGTCCAGCTTCGTGAATCTGCCGTGTCGACCTACGCATTACAGCATACAAAATGCTATAAGGAGTAATTTGTTTTTCAATTTCTATTTTTAATACAACAACATGCGCGTTGACATTATGAACATTCATAGATCAATCTAATCACGATCATTTTACAAATTTTTTTTTTGGAACAAATAATTTTTTTGTATAAAAAGAAGAAAACAAAAAGAAAGAAATTGCTAACTAAAACTATTTTAATACGATTCAGAAAAAATATTATTTATTTTTTTTTTTGACGCAAAACAATTTTTATTAAGGATTACATGGATGACGTGATACCCTAGTCTACCTTGTTATGATGATTGACGAACGATAGACACACTACACCTATCTTCAGTGTTACCAAATATATTGACTCTTATAACAAAAAAACCCGCCTAATGAAACTAAATAAGCTTCTTCGTATATTATTAAAGTCGTTCGGATTTCTACACAACATGAATCAAATACACGTTAAGGTTTTCGTCAAAATGGTTTTTATATCCACTAGAGTTTTTTTCATTCAAAATCAATTTATCGCGCTTTGCAATTTAAAATCATTTCTGCAATTAATTTATAATTCTTTAAGAGCAGCTGCGTTCAGAAATTTTTGCTGTCTATTGAAACCTAAGAAAAAAGTCAACATTACTATACAACGAAATCCAATGAAACTGTGTAGAGTGAAATCATTATTAGTCTACGGTATCAAAAAAACTGCGGAGCTACTAACATCATATACACTTCCGTTACAAAATACTTTCAATATAATGCAGAAAAGTAGCAAAGGATGTGAAACTGAAAATTCCTGTGGTACGCTTCTTCCTTTAAACCAATCCTTAACAAATTGTTACAAAAAGTAATGAGTATTTAAATGTAGATTTAAGGTTTAAAATATGGTTTTTAGGGAAAATGTATCTAAATTAAAAATCAAAAAACAAAAGTACATTACCCATCTAGAGACTGTATTAAGATATCAACAATCACTACTTCAAGAGAACAATATAATACGCGCGTAATATAAAACTTAGAGCAACCTACACTATTTTATGAAACCTATATATATACATACATGTAGTGGTGCAGTACAAGGATATCGTTCAAAAACATTTTCTTCAAATATTCAACCGCACAATGTACGTTGTTAAAACAATTTTTGTTTCCAGGCTGAACTCACATGTTTCTCAACCAGACTAATCCCAGAAAGTATCCGACACATCACGGGCAAAGTTTATTAACCGATTTCAGAATATCACACTCCTTGGAATTCGGTGACAATTCTATATTATATGACATTTTACAAAGATTGGCAATGTTGTTTATTTTCTTTGAAAAAACATTTCAATTCCAAAAGAAACAGTGTCGAAGTGTAATAAATAAAACTGTATTTAAAAAGAGGGGCGTCACAGAAACAACAAACCCAGTAAAAGATAGAAGTCATTCCTCGTGGGTTTTAAATAAACAATTGGTAGAGAAGAAATTTTTTTTTATCGATTCACAATCTGTGAATGAAAAATCATGGATACTGTATGACCACATATTCAAATGCAAAAAGTTTCAACACCATTTGATGTACTGGCCAAAAGCAACTTTAGCAAAACAAAAACAACTCGATTCGGTAAGCTTCAATGGATTAAGATTGATCAGAAACGTTGATATGTTGAAATATAATTTTGTTTCATATAGAAAAACCAAGAATATAAAAAGAAAATTGAAACTTACGAAAATTCCGCTCATTACCTTCAAACCCAATTAGACAAACAAGAAAGAAAATTGCAAGACTTGCAACATTTGTTACGGCAAGAACGACGCGAAAAAATTAAGGTAAAGCATTCTTGCTTCAAAAAATTATTCACCATAATTCTCGTGTTTCTTATCCAGTTAGAGCAGGATTGTCAACGCCTTCTTTCCAAAATTTTAGAACTTAAATGGATAAAAGTTCCACCACTACTTGTAGACGATGCCCTTCTAGAAAAAACTATAGACCAGTGTGATGTGTCCCAACCCTCTTCACATTCTTTTTTTTATTAACTCATAGACAAATTCACTAGAACAGTTCAGTTTACAGCATGAGACAGTTTCAATGGGTTTTCGAAACTTGCTTTGTTCTTTTTTAAAAAAATCACGCTGATTTTAAAGTATATAATCCAAATGATCTCGACATAAGAATTATTGACATAAAAAATCTTCTTTCATATAATCAGCACAGTTCTCGATACTATCACAACGTCAATTACGTCATAAATGCGTTCTCTTTAAGTACGAATAGAAAAAATGATTCAGTTGGAGTTTAATTGACCATTATGAGATAATCTCAGCCTTAAATTATTTAAGAAAAAATACAAAAATAGCTAAATTTTTTTTTTAATAGTTAAAACAAATTGTAGTACAACAACAACAACTCGAAATAAAATAAAGTTTTAAAGTTTTTTAACATGGGATTATTTCGGAGCTATTAAAGAAAATCTGTTTGCGGGTTTGTAATTGAACCGACATGTGACTCCATAATTGTAGTAACGTTGCATAATTTGTCCATTGAGTTTCTTTTATAGAGTACACTCAGAGTTATTTTTCATTCACGTTTTATGTTTTTTCTGTCAGAGATTGTAACAAAAATCCATTACCTTGTTGAATGCTGCTTAAAGAAATAAAGAATGTCAAAAAAAATCAACACATTAAACTAAAATTTACGCTAACAAAAGGTCCCACTGTGAAAATTTCTTGTTAATTGCTTTAGTTTTATTTGAAGCTGTACATGATGTTTAAATTATAAAAAACGTCGTTTTAATATTTCATGCTACTTATGTTTAACATTTGAAATATTTCATAATTCTACTTTTAAAATATAAGTGACAATTTAGTTTTTACTTTTATGACGACACAAAACAAACGATTTTTTTAAGGGCAATCATTGTTAAATAACCTTGGGAAGGTAGGTACGTACAATGCTCACTATCAAAGTTTCCTTTTTTTGCTAGCACACAATGATTATTCAGAAAATGGAATTTTAATAATTTTAATTTCCATTTATGAAATAACGTTTACAAAAATAAAGACATTAACATTCTTCTTGCTCGATGTAAATCATCAAAAAAAAATTAACCAGTCGTATTATACTAGAATAAAATTAACACATAGTCATAGTGAGTCAATTACTGCAGAAAATCTAATTTTCTCACCTTTAATTGATTTACTAAAGTGTTTTGCATAGGTGTCGTTTAATAAAAATTCACCAAGCATTAACTCGCGTAAATTTTTAAACAGAATTAAGAAAAGAACTTTTGATAAAAAATCTATCGAATACTTATCATTCGTTAAATGATTAATCTGTACTTGAAAACAATTAAATCCCTTAAAGTAGCATGAATTTCCACAGAAAAAAAATTAAAATGTTATACCAATTTAAAGAAAAACTATGTTAGTTTTCAGTATACTTCATACAATCACCTTTTTTATGATTCTATTATAAGATATTATGTAGAAGAAAAATCTATTACAATTTTAAGCATACGAGAAAAACCGTTAAAAGATGCTATTAAATTTTCGAATAAAATTACGGTTTTCAAGTGTATCGTTAATAAGTAAAACTCTTCAAGTCATAATGATGATTCCATGTTTTGTAATATCATCAAGCACCGTATAACAAAAATAATCTTGAGTCATATTCTTCATATTAGTAGAAATTATTTAATAATGTAGCAGCAGATGACAAAAAAAAGTAAACCGTGGTTCAGTTGGCGTTTTAATCAATTAAACAGAGTCAGTAAGCTGTCTTAATTTTGGTTTTTTTATTATCAATAGTAGTTTCAAATTTGTATTTTTTAAAAATAGAAGTTACAGGGGACAGAATTGAAGAAAGTCAATAAAGCTAAGGTGTTTACTATACAAAAGTATAAAGATGTATCTCTTAATGCGTGATTAAAAAAAATATAATAAAAAGATATAATAGAGGTCAATGGATTAATGTAAAATCGGAACTGAACCGAAATTTTTTTAAAAACAAATATTTTTATCCGATTTTTACGTGACATTATTATTGAAGAAAAGAAGGTCAGTTTAGATCAAAGACAAGTGAAAAAATGACATTATCATGAAACGATTCATCTTTATGTGTTTTTATAAACAGATTAATTTTTCTTTTTACGAATAATTTCCAAAGCATTTTATGAATGTAGGTATGCATAAGTTTCTTCAATTGCAACTAAAATGAAGTCGTTAGTAGATGTCTTTTTTTATTTTATACTAATTCGTTTTTTTAAAAAAATGAAAAAATTCATAATTTTTTTTATATTTATTTTTTGAAGAAAAAAGACCTAGTTTACTGATCTACGTTGAGGGAAAACATTTCTAAAAAGGTAAAGTCATGAAGTCTGCAAAAAGAATCAAATGCTAAAGCTTAGAGTTGAGATATTCGAACAAATAAAGTAGCTTTAATTCGCACTAAGCGAAGCGATAATAACTCAAAGCACTTACCAATTCAAAAACTAAGAAACTGTTATCTTTAAAACTTTTATTTTATCGTTTCTCTTAATTCAATAATTGTCAATTAGCAAGCAAACAAAGTCGACGTAAGATTTTGAAAATTAAATAATTAGGTGATTAAGAAATAAAAAGCATGGAAATCAGAAAGTAGCCAGTAAAGGAAAATAAAAATTAGAATTAAAATTATTTCTTTTCTAATTGAAAAAATTCTAAGGTTGTTTTTTTTCAGGTACCATCGTAACATCATTATTCGCCTCATCTGCGGTAGGAGAATCTAACAAACGTTCTGAAGCTTCATAATTTGGTTGTGGACATTTAAAGTTTTTTTTCTTGAAAAGAACTTCACTAAAGTAATGAGCTTCAACAGTTCTTCCAGCAAATTTTCTACCCGAAAGACTCTGAAAAAAAAATTCAAAAAATAGAGCAAGGTATTTTTAAGCAACTCATGTACCCGTCGAGCTGAGCCAGCGCCTTGTAATCGTGCGAATTTCACAAAAGCATAACCGATATCAGTGTCTTCTACGATGTGTGAAGTATTATTTAACGGATCCTAAATAATATGAAGACGTCATTGATATAAAGAAGAGACTTTATAAAAAATTGTGATTTAAGAACAAACATACAACATAAGAGGGTCTCGGAACTTCAACTGATATTACTTTTCCATAGTGGGAACACTCTATAAAAATATCTTCAACTATATCGGCATATTCTTTGTCGTCGATAAGCTGAAAAGAAGCGAAATTGAGAAAAAGTGGCAAGTCAAATGAAGTATACCTCATCTCGAGTAACGATGTTTGTTAACATGATAACTCGAGTGGGAACCTGAGGACGCATCAGTTCCCCTCCTTTAAAATGCAATAAAAATAGAGTTGATTTAATGTATAGATTTAAAAAAAATTCATACCAAGCTCCTGCTGTAAATCACGCCCAGCTTCAGCAGCCTGCTTAATAACCTCCGAAAGTTTACCATCCCGAATAGCATCATCAGCAAGCATATAATTCAGCGGTTTTGTTCCACAGATAACGTCTTTTATTCCTTCCATCATACATTTCTGACTTGCATACTCTTTGTACTCAAATACACATACACCCTAAAGATATTGGTGACATTCGAATGAATAATTGCATTGTAAAACTATACCGTAGCAGGTAAGGTGTCAGTTTCAGGTACGTCAAAATATTCAAAAGTATTTAATGAACCAAACGATGACAAAAGCGTCTTCACCTAAATAAATATACAAACAGTAAGGACACTGAAGCACTTACAATACAAAACTACTATGTGAGAACATAGTAGTAATCCCGACACAATCGCTTTATAGTAAGAAATACAATTAAATTTAAACTTTTACCTCCTCCTCTGAAACTATTTTGCATTCGATATTTAAAATAACAAGACGGTCGGGGCGAGCTACGCGTTAAAAGCATATTAAACATAGAATTGCAACGATAATTTATTTATTATCCATTACGTTCAGTTGATCGTTTACATAAGCCAATACTGGCAGCTGCAGCTTGTGCCACAAGCATTGCGGAAGATGTGGTAGTGGCCAGGTGTGGAGCAGCGGAAGAAGCATTCACTCCTAAGAGGGACAAAGATCCGACAGTTTCAATATTTGTGCACCCAAGAAGAGTAGAGAATTCAGAAGGATACGTTTTTGGTCGACCGATTCGTAGCCTAAAATAAGAAAAACACAATGAACGAATAAAATCACAACAAAAATACAACTTTGTTAAGTTTCAAGATATAAATGGATTACGAAATTTAATATATTTTTTAATCTTTAGTTACATGAAGCTCTAAATCATTATGGAAAAAAATAAAAAATACTTTACAAATTTTCTATTTGAAAATGCTAACCTATCTACACTTATTAAAGACTCACACAAAAATTTATAAATCTATTTCTAAATATGAATACTAGCTTTTATTTAAATATTACAAAGTTTTACGTTTAATGTACCTGTTTAGAACAGCCTACTTATACTCTTGTTTAACTTACGCATAGCCCATGCAATTTAAACCATTAAGTTGAAGGCCAATGGTAGCTTCTTCAATCGTTCGAAATTCAACAAAGGCGAAATGACCATCGGATGCTATCCACGCACGAGAAACTGGATTTCCCGGGATTGACGAAGCTTTCAATGTGAGCATTGCTGCATTAAAAAAATCAATAAGCTGGTTTACATCCAAAGCCGGAGGAAGATTTCCAATATAAAGTTCTCGTGAAGCTTTTTGTTGTTCAGCGGACAGACCAAGTGACTGGGCTAAAATTCCCATGGGTGATTGCTGTTGTGGTCCTTCTACGTTTAATAAAAACAAGAAAGTCAAGGTTTAGATTGCATAAATAATACAAAATGATGTTTCTGAAAATTATTTGATGCAAAGGATTAACAACACACCTTCAAGACCGTCTTCTCTAGGCGGACTATCGAATTTCCATACGCGACGCGATGAACATTTTACAGTAGTAGGACTGTTGGATTTTTCAACACTACGACGCGTATGTCTTGAAACAGTGCTGGGCGATCGTACGCGACTTCGAATTGAAATGATATCAGAGTCAGTTCTACGTAAACCAAATCCGTTACTCTGGTTATTTCGGTTTAAACTTAAAGATCGTTTTCTACGAACTGGTGAGTCTCGATTGTATCCTCGACGACTTGTCACAGGAGAATCTTTACGATTAATGGTTCGAATGTCAGTCGGTTTGGAGTGACTTCGTTTTTCTTTCTTGTCCCTAGAAAGCGAAGGAACTTTTCTGCTGCGAATACGTGGAGAATTTGAATTTGACAAAGCTTCTTGAGATTGCGAAGAGGCATCACTATAGTCATCACGTGACCGATGTGCTACTTTATAAACAGGTGATCTTGGACGAGTTGGTGAACCATGATGTTTGCTGCGGTGTTTACTGCTAGAACCTATATTAGCAACATCTTCGTTTATTGAATTTCCTCTAGAGTCTCGATGACTACTGCGTCTACGTTTGGAACCATTACTTCGACTTCGATAAAAATCATGGTAGTGTGACGATTTTTTATTGGAATTGCGATGAGAAGTGGAGCCATAGTAGCGCTCATCCGTAGCAATTTCACGTCGTCGATAATGACGCCGCTGATTCGTTTATAATAAGGACATAAAACATTGTGTAACATATAATGTCTTAACAGCCTGTTGCTGTACTGTTTCTATACCTCAGAGGAACTGCGACGCATTATAATGTCTTAGTCTCCGTAACAAAACTACAAGGTTAATAAAATCTTTGATAAGAATTTTCAAGGATATAGGAAAGCAAATTTAACAATATAGACCTGTACAGCAATGTGAAAAAAATTCTTTTTTCAAAGAATATATGGAACAAAAAGAATAGATAGTAATTTTCCGCAAAGATTACAAATAGATTATTTTATGCTAATCTATCATTAAAATGCACTTTATAACTTGTACCTTCAAATTCAAACGGGTAATGTGAATTGTTTCTATAAAATAAGTATGCAAAAAATTTTTTATTTAAAAGTCTTACCTGTGGGTTTTACAGATTGGTAATACTTGCTCCTTTGTAAGTTATTTGGCACAGCGTTTCGGGGCAGACGTATTTCTGTTCCTAAGTGTGATGCTTAAAGTTACAGTGAGAAGAACATTTGCTAAGCGCGAAAATAAAGTCAATTGATACGTCATGATATTGACTACGTGCAACACAATCTGGAAGGCAGTTCACGGCGCCATATTATAATAGTAATATAACAAAACTATTAAGTAAATTTCACTATTCTTGCCAGTATTTGTCGTTTTAAAATGTTTGGTGAACCAAATGATAAGCAAGGTTAAAAGCGTCTGGTAAAGCATTCTTTTAAATTGACATCCGCCTGAAAATACAGATATGTGTACATTTGATATTAGTTATAGTAGAGGATATATGTTTATAAGCAAAATTTTTATTCTTTTATTTTCCTATATTCATTGAGATATAAAGGAAGTATCTTTAAATGTTGAAAGAAAAACAAATTTTTAGTTCCTTTCTTGAAACTTAGCAGGAGAGTCAAAATATAACAAAACAATTTATACTGATTAGTTGTAGTAGATTTAATAAAATTCAACATAATCACAATAGATCTTTTTTAAATAAATAAGACAAATTAATTTACGGTGACGAAAAAATATGCTTGTTATGAGAAACATAAAGTAGTGAAATTTTATTTAAATAAACTCTTATTAGTATTTCAATGAAATTGTTTTTGTTTTGTTAAATCTTAATTACTTACCAGGTCGGGAGCCAAAGATAAATTTCTTAGTACACCATTGAGATAAATGTTAAAGATTTGTACAATAACAGAAAGAATGTGTTTTTTAAAATGAATATTTTTCAGAAATGCATCATTCTTTTTTATATCATACAATCGCAATTGTTCACGAGTACATGCTCACCAATAGATAAAATAATTTCATTTTTCGAGGCCTCTTCTAACTCTGTTCGTAATGACACGCCATCATCCAGGGAAGAATGTATGGCGCTTAATGCTATTCAAAGAGGTACGAATATGTGGTGTTCCAAAGAAATCACGTCTCAAGATGAGGTACTGTTATCGTTCTTAAGTTGGATTCGACAGAATTACAATGTTTTGAACATAGGTTGTGACATGGACGGGGAGAATAAAAGACGAACGAATAGTTAAGGGTGTACGGATTAATTGGGGTAGATTGACTGAGAGCAAATGTTATGAATACCCTGGCTGTGTTACTTTAATAGGTTTAACTCCAGGAATGTACATGATAGAGACGTCATTGAATGGTGAGACATTTAAGGTGGTGATCCCATGGAAAGAAATTATGAATACTGAAAAAGGTTGCCAGTTGTTTTCTTCAATCTCGTTGTAAGATGTGAATGTATTAGAGTTTATGACAGAAGACGTTATTTTCCCTGACCAGTTGACGGTTATAGCTATAAGATTGTCAATGCGACAGTATGTACGCCATATTGAGGCTTTAACAAAAAAAAAACGTGAAACATCAGGCCGATTCATCACTTTTTTGGAATAAATTTTATAGCGTTTTTAGCATCTGGACATGCTCTAATGGTGTGTGGCATATATAGTCTAGTGAATGAATTGAAATAATATAGTGTTAATGTAAGAAAATAATGGGTTTTGTTTTTTTAATAGATGCTTACCAGTGGAATGACATCTCCTAATGGAGAAACATGTTTACAAGCTGAACAGAGTGACTATGAATCAGGGTAGAACATCATTTGAAACTAAAATTACTGTTTTCACCATCGGACGGTTGCTTTTCGTAGAACCAGTATTATTCTGGATAAGTGTTTAAATGCAATTCAAAGAGCTGATGGGCGTGAATTATTTATATACAATGAGAAAAAACAACTTGTTCATGACATGTCTCAACTATGTGTAACTCTCAAGGATAACGTGTAGGATTCTAAACGATAACTAAGCATACAATATGTGGGTATGTGTAGAGTGATTGATGGGGGACAAGTTATACTTGACGATTGTGAGTCTAATTTTTTGGATGGTCGAAATCAATTTGAAGTTTTATATGACAAGTAAAATTTTTTGTTTTTTTAAATTACGTCTCTTATTTTTCCGTAGTCGTCTCCGTATTCTTCGAGCAGGAGATTTTTGTCTAACTCAGGAAGGAAAGAGTGTGGGAAACGCAGATGTGGCTTTTCAGGTTATTCCGAACTATGTATTATTAATTGTAAAAGTTTGCATCAGAAATTGGTGACATCGAAATTTTCGCGGTATCGAGAGGAAGAGCATAGCGCAGAAATGGTATATCAATTATATTTTTTTTGTATTGTCTATCTCATAAGTTTTAGGCAGTGGATGGGAATTTTAAAACTTACTGGGTATCACAGGAGTTCGACTATCCTTTTGGTTTACCAGAAAGTGTTGATTTCTCTTTAGATCTTGGAGGTGTTTTTAAAATAGCTTCGATAGGTACAACTTGTTAAAAGCGAAGAATTTAACAAAATGTATACGTTTACTAGGGATTCATTGGGTATTTCCTGCAGCATCCTATGAAATAGCCATATCACTCGGTAAGAAAGCCTTACTTTTCTATCTGACTAAATTTATTTTGATGTTAAGACAATCAAAAATTTGAAAGAATTTCGAAAATTTTGGGAAATTCGCGTAATATTACACAAGACTTTCTTGATGGACGTCTAGCCCGCTATATCAAGTAACGTTGTATAAAAGAAACTTTGTTATTATTCTTTTTATATTAACAGGTTTAATTTTCTTAAACCACATCCATCTTTAAGTGTGCGAGATAACAAAGCTATATATGGTATTTCTCAATTAGCAGTATATTCCAATAAGTTGAAAAGCAGTGTAACACAGTGCGATGAGGTAAGATAATAATATTTGAGAAACGGAACAGAATAGTCAATTCGTTATAACCCAATGTAAGAGGGCTAGTAAATTATTATTATTGTGAAGGCGGTATTATCTAAAGATGCAAGAGAAAAGTATTTCTTTACAGTTGTTGCTGAATTCGACCCTTCAACGGGACTTGAAATGAATACATTGGTACAAATAACGTATATTTATATTCTTTTTTCATTTAAAATGAAAATGTAGAGAAAAAAATTTAATTCAATACAAGAAAACATTCATAAGGAAATCGATAAGGTAGAAGGTCTGTTCAATTCAATGGAAGACTGCGTTAAAAAAATGAAGCAACGTGAAAAAGACACTTCGTCCCTTTCGTCTCATATTGGCAACAAAAAAACGGAATTGCAGTTACTCTTATATAATTTGACTACAGATAATGGAAGCTTAGAAAAATCCGTGCAAACAAATCAACGCGAGGAATTCGCAGATTGTTATGAAATTTTTTTACAAGATAAAACAAGTATTAGTGGGTTTTATTTTATCACGTCTCCCTGTGATGGCGAAAAGCGGAGAGTTTACTGTGATATGAAGACTCAGCGGACAATTTATTTATATCAAACGGGAATGAATAGTTTTGAGGATATTCTTGATGAGGTACAATGAAATATGTTCTATATATAAACAAGTAGTTTGTAGAAGGATTTTTATCATGAAAGCTTTGATAATTCAAAGATGGTCACAGCTTGGGAACCAAAGGATACGATTCTTTTTTGTGAAAAAATTGGAATGATACCTTTTGTTCCTCAGAACATGAAAGATATAGACCTGCTAGAGAAAATAAAAATCATAACAACACAAAAGGATGCAGTTTCCAAGGGTAATGATGTTGAAAACTTTTTTCCATTAGGTTTTTTTCCAAATAATTTCGAAACGTTAATACTAGGACTCGATTTACAAACTAAGGTTAGTTTCATTGTAGATAATGAGAGATGTTGAGTCGAAATGTATCAATGTATATTAACAATTAGATTTCTGACTGGATGAAGCCTGTGCATCCAACAATCGACCAACAGGTGATTGGATTGTCTTCAGAAAGCAAAGGTAGCTTAAATGGAAAGTTTTTTGATAATTATACTGCCGAAAAAAAAAATTCAGGGTTGAAAGTATCAAAATGGCCACTGCATTTAGCTGGCGTGTTTTGTTCTACAGAGTCCACTAGTAGGATATATGAGTAACCACGTTTATTGTAAAAAAAATTTCGGCAACCATTATTGTACGTATTAAACTGTAGAAATATACCCAACGTCACATGCGAAACCGTGTTGAGGAAGAATTCTTTGTTTGAAGGATGTCCGTATTCTTCTACTATTATTCGGTATTCAATGTTGTCTAATTTAAAAATTCATTAATTGAAACAACTGCGTGAACAGTTGTTTGGATGTTTGCTCAAAAAAACTTAACAATGATTCTCGGGAAACTAAACTAAGGTTGTTTGGAACGTATACATACCGAGATGATAGTTCTATTTGTCTTGCCGCGGAACATAGTGGTGCTTTAGGGAAGCACGGTATGCTTGTATTTTGAGTGTGCATCTTTTATTTCTTTTTCAAAAGGTCTCGTTAACGTAACGTTTCTCCCTGGTTTCACGAAATATGAAGGAAGTTTTAAAAATGGAGTAAACTCTGAGTCTTATAATGGAGTCGCGTGGGATCGGTATGTTATTAAACTTTTTTAATTTGTTTTGGGTTTCGACGAGAGGCTCGTAATCAGATCGTTTACCGTATCTCAGTTACAAAGTGAATGTAAAAAAAAAAATAAGATGAAATTATCTTCTGTTTCATTTCTCCAAACAATTAATTCACACGAAACGTCTACGGTGTCCCAAGAAATTAAAAGGCATATATTTGATTATTCCGATGAAGCAACAGACAGTTCGTTGAAAGAAATGTTAACACTTAATGGCTTACAAATAAATGTCGATTCTATAGCCCATTTAATACAAGTAGCAACATTTTACGTTTTATGAATCTATTTTTTCCAAGAAAAAACGACGCTTATGTCTTGTATTGTAGACGGCAAAGGAGACGATTGCCAAAAGTCGTTCTTATTTAAAACCGGCTGAACGTGTGTTAACTGAACTACAAAATGTTTTAAAAACAGAGAACATTGAGCTGGAGACCTTGTTAAGGAAGATATATAATTATCAACGCTCGTCATTTAATAAGCTACATGGTACGTTTAATCTATTTGTATAAACTATGTAAAAATGAAAATTGGAAAGGTGTCGTTTTAAAAACCCAAAATTTACAAGAGGATGTAGTTTTTTTACATGAAGGAACAAAATCTTTCAATGCAGATGATTTGATACCTTTGAAGTACAATGAAATAGAGTCGATATTCACTGAACAAGGTCAACCAATATTAGTGAACACATCGCTACATCAACAGATATTGGCCTCGTCGGTGATGACACCTAACAAAAAATGGTTTTTCACATCGCTAAAAACAGAAACCTCGATGTTTTCTGAGTCGCATGATACTGGCATTCCAAGATTGTATTACGGATTAAAATACGATGATTTATGTAATAATAAAGACGCCGTAGAAAGTACTGATTTAACAGAGGCAAGCAATGCAAATAATAAAGAAAAAAGTGCATCTTCATACGGTGTACCTATTTATATGAAAAATAAAAAGTAAGTGGCTTAAGTAGATGAATGGTATTAATTTAATACATTTTATGAAAGACTGTACGACGGAACATTTTCTCTTAAATATAAAATAAATAACGGAGAAGGTTTATTCGCGGTTGCTTTTCGTATAAAGGACCCAAGTAATATGTACGTTTGCTGTGCAATACGAAAAATTCAACATATATTTTAGGCAATAGAATCGCTCTCTATATGAGTGCGTCCTTCTAACTTTATACGTTTGTTTCACTACAATTTTCTATACAGCTTTTTAAACATTCTTTATTACTCAAAATGATTTGATACTTGACTTGCCGTTTAGCTCCAATGCTAGTTTTCTTATTAGTGATAAAGAAAAAGTATTGAAACGAACAATAAAAATAAAACTATATAATTATTTTCTAACCAGTTTGCTTGGAAAAAATTAAGTGTTATTACTAGACAATTAAAAGCCAATGTCGATGCATTACTTTTAATTGAGAAAATGTTATGTTTTAATTCTTTAAATTGGTTTTTTCATTTTCTTAAAATTTAAGACATTTATGAAAACTTTACTTATTATGTGTTTCTAAATCTTCAGGTATAGAATTGAAATGCGACAAAACAATGGTCTGAAGTCGTTTGTCAAAGTAAAAAACGGTGCTGAAATGATACTGAGTGAAAAAAATGATGGAGGTCAGGTTATACTATCGCGTTGTATCATTAAAGACATTAAACCTTCATACTCGATTTGATGATTGTATATTTAACAGGATATTTGAATTCTGTTTGGTACTCTATAAAAATTGAGTTAGAGAGGGATCTGATTACAGTAAGAAACGAAATCATTTCCACAGTGCTACTTTTACTTTGCCGTTCAGGTTTTTATCGCTGAAGAAGGATCCCCCTTGAAGAAAATCTTTCAAATATTAGACTCCTCATTTTTCTCAGGGACAATTGGGTTTTCAGCAGAACAAGTTTCACTAGTTCTTGCGAATCTAAAATTTGACACGAAGGCTTGCATCCAAGTAGGTTACTACTTTTAACATTTAGATTTTAATACTTAATGTTTAGTCTGAAGTTCCTGTAGCTCCTCCATTCCCATATTCCTGTAGCATATTTAACTACACGCATGTTGAAAATTTTGAGTATCAATGGAAGGTTATTAATCCATTGGAAAGCAGTGTTTTAGGCCTTTGGGTAACAGTTTTACGCATTCACATGTCAGGTCGTTTGTACTTTGTTGCATTTGTTAGTCAACCAAACCCAACGTTGCGGGTCGTTCGAAAGTGATTGTACAATACAATGCAGTTTACGGAAGTGAAGAGCAATTCGGGACACTTGCGTAAGTGCTAAAACTGAAACGAAAAAATAATTGACCAAACTTATTAGAATATTAAAACGGCACCGGTTCTGTTTTGAAGGCTTCTTTAGGTAAATTACTAACTAGGTAGTTTAAATTCATTTTTTTATATTGTTGTAGTTTTGATTTTTTTCCACAATGTGATGGATTAGTTGGCGCCGTGGTTCATTATAATGACCCATTAAAATGGGCTATTGTTGAAGTTGCACCGGATTTCGTCCGTCTTCGTTACATAACCTCTAAGACAGAAGAAAAAAAAGGTTGGGGGTTTGTGAATGTTGTGGAAATTCCTTCATCTTTAAAACCTGGTGCCAAATTTTTGAAAGGTAAAGTTCTGTAAGAGATGTGATATGTGTATGAAAATCATCAACATTCTGCAGATCAATGGAATTCCATTCGTATCACGCTCTCAAATTATAATGTGTTTGTCCGTCTCAACAACCAAGATATTTTTGTAGCGGAGTTGCCAAGGATAGGAGTTCTATCTAATCAAAGTCGCGTAGGATTATCGACGTGGAACTGCGGTGGCGTTTCGTTTGATAATGTTAAGCTCCAACCGTTGGACAGAACTGATGCACTTGAAAACGTAAATCATTCATCTAAGCATGATGTATTGTATAGGAGAAATGGTTTGGATACAACCTATATACAAAATCAATCCCATACTATAATGAGTTCAAGTTTAATCTCTCAAAAAGTATGCCGTGCACAGCACATTGTCGATAGACGACAGGAGTGTAAGAAAATTCGAGGGATGCCGAATGTTGGTGGAACGGCTGAAGATTGGGATTTTTCTTTATTCGAGTGGATGGACTTTTTCCTGTTACCATGTCAATACAACTATTGCACGGAATGCTGCCAAAAAAAAGTTAAATCTTCCGTTCAAAACGCGAAAGAGTCTAGTTTGGAGGCAGTAGTCACGTCATCTCTGTATCTGGATTATCTTAACACTTTGGAATCAAATTGTGTTAATGTAATTTTTTTTTTCGAAACAATTTATTGCATTTTTGTTTTACAGGAATGTTCCGCGCGTAATGATATCGCTCAGATATCTTCTGATGCTTTATGGGGAAAAGTGAAGAAATGCTTTTATGATCTAAAACTCAATCCAAAACTAAAAGGATCGTCTCGTGCTTATTCAACGTTTGCGTGTTTGAAATGTTGTGAAAGTGACCAAGATTCAAAAATTGTTCAAGAATGTCGTCATTATTGTTTTTTTTTACATACCTCCTTAATGTAAAAAAAAAAGCTTAATTACGCACCGTCACGAGTTTTCGACAATAAATAATTTAATTTAAGCAAGATTTTTCTAAGGTATCGAGTGCGTTGTAGCTTTTTACTATGTTAAATTTCAATTACAAACGTTGTCGAATTAAACAATATCAACTACTAATTAGGCTTAACAGAGTAGTGTGTTAGCTTTTAAAATTCACTTGAGTTTTTGTTTCGAAGATAGAATAACATGCTCAATTTTTCAAGAGTGAAAATCAATATTTTGAATTCCCAAGAATATACTTATGTGTTAAATTAGTAGATTAAATTTTGCGTTAAAAGATGACGAGTAAATTTTTTGCGTTTGAGTTGGGGGACTTTTATTTCAGCAGTTTCAGCAAACTACCGTACCATAAAGAAATTTAAACCATTAAATGGATCTAATAGCATCTTTTGAAAGACGATGGATGCAGCCATCGTACTACTGGGGTTCTTTGTGGACGGATAATTATCTATTAGAAAGAAAAAATAATGATTGGTACTTATTTTGTAATAAGTTTTTTAATAATTTCTATTTTAGGTCCAAGCTGGTGACAATTCTTAATGTTTTCTTGTTTCAAAAAGAAAGGCAAAGCAATGAATACGCAATTTTAGTTTTTCCTGAGAATTGGAATAAAATTTGGTGTTCTATTTCAAACAATTTTCCAGTGTAATCATTTGATGAGTATGTTTTTTTCTCTAACTTTGTTTTAACTAGTGAAACAAGACATTTGATTAAGGCTATACCGTTAAAAGTTCCTTTTGATAAATATGTAAGGCATTTCGGTGGTGATCCTTTCCAAAAATTTTGAGAAAGTTCACTTATAGTGTACCATTTGAATACAAGGGTGTGATCGTAGACTTTTGAATCTGAACTTTTGCGACATGTGTCCATTCGCGACACTATTGGATTCGTTTGTCTTCTTGGAGTTTTCGACTGTTTTTCCTTCAGAGAGTTTTCAGTTGCTTCTGCTTTTTTCTCTTGCTTATTCGTGCACTCACACCTTAAAAAGGATGCTAATGTTTCATTTGTTGACCACTTGCCCCAACAAAGCTTAAAGTATTTGGTATAAAATTTTTAATGAAATTATAAAGTACACAAGAATTTTTTTTAGATTCGTTGGCTTTTATACTCAATTCACGACAAAACAGCGTGCCACTCACACATTTACCATCTCCGCATTTCAGATTTTAGTGAATCGCTCACTCAACCCGTCGATGTTCCTTGGCTTTTTTTACTCTCAGTGGAAAGAAAAAACGAGATGTGTGCAAAGTAATTGAAAAATTGATAAAACACTCACTGTTATGTTTTTGTTTGACATTCGACTAGAACGACAACTAGCTCAGCATCAATTTCTTGTAGTGTCACTTCGGCTTTTTTCCCACCAGAAATGTCTTGGGATAATGTTTACACGTTACCTCGTATGTTTGCCAGATCTACAAGGTTTTAATTTTACTAACTGATGTTGCCTTTCTTTTCCAGGAATGATGTTGTCTTTGTTAAAGTATAGAACACAAAAAATGGTCATTGATAAACTTGTGGTTAGCTTCTCATTCACATTCCACATACCAATGAGCATGTATAAAAATTCTAGCCAGGGTCCTTCACTTACTATTATTGTAACGGTTCGGATTCTTCAACAGTTGAATATACTATTATAGTCTACGACACACATGTCGAATGTCCCAAAACACGAGAGTGTGGCTTATTCATTCGTGAAAATCAAGCGACGGATTGGCTATTTAAAACATCGGAGGGTTTAGAAAAAGTAACGAGCATGAGTAGTTTATTTCATATGATTGCTGTGATTTCAATGGATAAGCGTATAATTGTTGTTTTATAGATAGGCGAGCAGTGTTCGACCTCACGCCTGCTTGTTGTCATTGTGAGACGTACTACAAATACTTCATCACAAGACAATCTTCAAAAAGAATTTGAAACGATGAAAGAAAAGATTGGTTCCAAACTTGCGATGCTAACACCGTTTCCTCGAGTTGATCAAGTAGGAATACAAAAATTTTACAACTATGAAAAGTAGTCCCAAACATGAATAGTTCGTGTACAAATTTGTAATAGCTAATTTAGCATTTCTCGATTTAAATAAACCTCTATAGTTTTGCACGTAAAAAATGCTTTTACCATGATAGGCTCAAATATGTTTTCTAACTGTCAACGATCCGGAAGAGTCTTTGGGGTCTGTAGTAGATGAATGTGATTCCAATTACGCAGGAAAAGTAAACATTGTCATTTTAAAATTTAGGTTTAAAAGAGTGTGGGTACGGTGTATGGTTAGATTCTAGTCTATGACGTTCCCAATATGGATTCCGTTGAGTTTCCCCAAAAACGACTGATGGTATTTTCATGTAATCCTCGTGTCATTCAATCCGAAGCTCAAGTAAGCGGAAAATGATGTACTTTAAATTAATATATTGTATTTAAAAAATATCAGTTAGACAAAGAAAAAAATGTATGCGGGACTCTCTCTTGTTCCGAATATTACGGTGGAATTATTTTATCATTAAGTTTTTTAAATAAAACAATATTTTCTCAAAAAGATGCCGTAACGTGCAGAATTTTAGGATTAGGTTCGGTTTTTTCTTTAGTCCGTCAAGAAAAAAAAAATATTTCAGGAATTAATGTGTTCAGGTGGTGGAGTGTTAGCTCTTTGTTTAGCTCAAGTTTTCCAGTTCATTGGTACGCCGCTTCTTTTAACAGTTGTCGAATTGGATCCTCAGGTTGTTCGAATGGCCCAAAAGGTACTTTTCTACCCGTATAGCGTAACTAGTCGAATGCTCACTTTTTGTTTAAAAAATAAATTAGTGGTTTATGTATGAAGAGATAATACGACGAAAGTTTTGTTGTTGTACTATTCAAACCGTAATTAAAGACGCACTTCAAGATATTCAAGGTAGAACCATTAGTGAATATATTTTTGAAAGAGAATTAGAAAATTTGTATAAGAAACCGTGATCATTGTATCCTACATTTGTTATGTCATTGAATGGAGTATTCAAGTTAACATATCTATCCAATGATGACCTTTTCGTTTATTGTGAAATTTTTTTATGTAACAGAACTCCCTGAAGAGACGCAAAATCTTGTAATTCTTGATATAAATGGAGACTCCAATACAAAAGCTATGCTTTGTCCATCTCCAGAATTTGTACAAACAAAATTTCTTTTAAAAATACACACTGTTTTGAAATCGGGTGGTAAGTTGAGTGTCACGGGTTCGATTTTAAAGTTTTTTAAAAATACTAGGTTTGTTCATCTTAAATCTTGCGACTCGTTGTGAAAACACCAAAAAAAACGTTTACAGTTCCTTGCAGTCAATTTTTTGCGACTGTTGCGTTATTAAAACTAAACACGTATATTCTACTTTTACAATACTTTTTAAAATGCGTTAATTTTTTGCACTTTTTGTTTACAAAGGAAATCAATGAGGTGGTTATTTGTCGAAAACAAAACAAAGAAAATTCGTTATCGCCGTTTTCTAAATCAATGCTTCAAAGCCGTCTCAATTGTCATATTGCTTCTTTGGTATAGTTTAAAATAATGAAAATTCTTCTGGTTTCACAAATCGGTTGACTCAATTGTATAATTTTTTTCAAAAAAAAGTTTCACTCATTTTATAACTCCTTCATTCAACAGTGTTTTGGACTCTTTGTGACGTGCTTAACTTACATTTTGTTTAATAGTGTGCGGTTCTTGCTGAATAGAAACTCTATTTGGTCTGTTTATGTAGGTCGCTGCCTTTAACGGAAACCCTGAAGAAGATCTTGTGAAAGGAATTTCAAATAATCAGTGGAATGAACAATTGTTTGTGATTAATAAAATGTGTTAATTTTGTTCGACCTTTCCAAAAAGAGGCTGGAGCTATTCATTAAAAATTGATTTACACTTATTCTCTTGTGTGCACTTCTTTTTAACTAGTTTCATTCTTGCTTAAAATTTTTTTTTTTTCCAGTAAAACAATTAAAACATACCGTACTCTACGCGGGAGGAAGGCAAAAAAAACGCCTTAAAAAAACAATACATCACCATACACCGCATTGCATTGTTTTCATAATTTTATTCAGCTTGTTTTTCTTTCAAAAGATATGTTAAACATGCTGGTTTGTGACAAATTGTCGTTACGAAGCTCGATGCGGCAACGTACTTTTTTTTGATGTGAGCAAGCGATTAATGATGCTTCATCCAAGTTACTATAGGTTCAGTAAGAAAACAGACTCAAACCAAAGCCTATGTTAATCATGCAAGAAAGATGGGTATAGCGAATTTGTTGGTAGGTAAAATATTGTATTTGGAACGAAGGTACATTCTCATTTTATGTCAGATATATCTTCGTCCACTAACAAAGGATATAACTTTACAAAAGTAAGATATTGTCAATATTAAAAACGCGTCATAGTTTGAATGGTTTTTTTTTAAATAATAATAAATTAAACTTGCTTCAAAACAGATATGCAGGAAGTGTTGTGGCTGTCGATGCTATGTGTTGGATGCACCGTGGTGCTGTCGCAACGGCAACTGAATTATGGATGAATACAAAACCAAATCCCAGGTTTATTGTGTTCTTCATGAAGATGGTTAATCTTCTCTTACGTCATAAAATCAAACCTGTCATAAGTAATCTTTTATTTTTTTCACATCAAACTACTGTGGTTGTGTAAAAAATACTGTTTTGTCAATGCTACCGGTATACTCATTGCAATCTTTCTTCTTTTAGTCTTTGATGGGCATAAAATTCCTATGAAAGCCGCTGAGCATGAGTGTCGAAAAAAGTAAACTGAGTCAGTTTCTATTTTGTCTAGCTGAATCGGTGTTGTTTTAGCAAAAGGGATGCTGCTAATGCTGAGGTTCAAACGCTTTTGAGCAAGGGAGTCAAACCAAGTGACAAAGTGACTGGTTTTCGCCTAGTCCAAATTTTCAATAGCCAATATTTTGCCACACGTTGAACAGAGAGTTCGAAGTAAACTAGTGGAAGCTATTAAAGTTACTGAGGAAATGATTCAAAGTGTTAAGGAGGTTATATTTTAAATGTGTGATATGCATTCAAGTCACTTGAGTTTTGCTTTTCCCCTAATTTATAGGCACTAAAAAATGCCCATGTTGAGTACATTGTAGCTCCATACGAAGCAGACGCTCAATTGGCTTATCTTTGTCGTGCCGGGTTTGTAGTACGTTTCGAAACGTCTTTAACCGTTTAGTGTCTTGTTATCCTTTAGAAAACAGTGATAACTGAAGACTCTGATCTGTTAGTATACGGCTGCCCAAGAGTGATATACAAATTAACAAATACTGGAGAGTGTCAGGTAGCTCTTGGTATACATAGCAAAGTACTAGCGTTGACGCTCTTTATGATATGGACACATTAGGAAATAGATGTATCATCTTTAAAGACATTTAGAATTCTGAATCCGATCAGCCAGCAGGAATTGACAAGTAAGGCGCAAAATCGTAACGTTTCTACAAGTTTTGTCTATAAAAGTTGTTGACTGTTATTTTAATTTCAAAAATTTTGTATATTTTTTTATTTTTGTTTTCTCAATGTAAAAACAAGTCACAAAGTTTTCTTCTTTTTTATGATAAGATAATGATAGTAATGCTAATGTGCTGCAAACGCATGAAATAAAGTCTTCGACGGATATAACACTTATATCAAGCAGCGATAACGTTTTCCGCACAGTATCGAGCGGTAGCGAGAAAGTAAATGATGCTTTTTTGTTTGAAACAAATTTAGATAATGATGCCAAAGTAAGTTACATTTCCCTTTTTTTTATCACTTACCAAAACAGAGTCACAACATTTTTTTTTTTGCTTAATTTAAAAATATTATTTGTTGTTCTTTATTTAATTTCGCTACAAATGTCGTTTCTGTATGTATCAGAATTTAGTGAAAGAATTGAACTGTCTTGATTATCCAATGTTTATTTCAATGTGCGTTCTGAGTGGTTGTGATTATACTACCGACGTACATGTTCCGGTACGGCTTTTTATATACGTCAAGCCCCGACAATCCATTGCCACCTAAAATTAGGGTATTGGTTTAAAATCAGCCTTTTCCTTCATTTCTCGGTATCGAACATTACCTAATGTATTTAATTTTTTTGAACGTGACCCTAAGTGGAAAAAAAAACTAATAGAGGTATTCTTTGAGTTCTTTTTTTTTTTACTTATTAAATGTATGCGAAGGCTGGCAGTTCATCAAATATCCCGAGTATCAATGGAGTACCACATCATCTGCGAGTTCCCATACAGCATATGATTTCTCAGTTTGTCTTTCAATATCACTACGTTTATAATCCTTTACTTAAATGCGTCACGCATATTTCGACAGCGGAATTTCCTGGCCCCGAAGGTATTTAAAAAAAACAACAAAAAGTATTTATTTTTTTTTTTTTTATTATAAGTTTATACTACTGTGGATTTAAAAAACGTCGAGTTTTTCAATGTAAGTAATACAACTTATGGTTTCTCTATTTTGTTTCAACAAATATTTTATACAAAAAATACTCTCATCAATTGATTCTTCCCAAGTATTCAGCAAACACGGTAGATTTTCTGGGAAGTACCACACGTGAAGATGGAGAACCATTAGCTGTTCATGAAATATTTGATAAAAAGAAAGATATGGTATCGCTTTGGAAGGTATGCGCCAAGTAGAAGATGTATTCCGTTATGATTCCCTTTTTTATATTAGTTACAAAAATCGAATACGATAACAAAAAATTTGGTTCCCGTAGGTTCATTAATTTTGAAAGATTGATTTACTTGCTTTGTCCATTTGTTTTCTTTTTAATACCAGTCATCAAATAAACCTCAAAAATCCTTACGGTCTGTAATCTTTTGGTTTCGTAATTTTTTTTTTTTAAAATGTTGTGGCTCAGTTTATCAGAAAAACGAAAACATAAAGATTTGGTTTATCAAGATAAAAAAGAATCTGAGATATTAGAAACTACACAACATGAGACTCAGGTCAATTCAACAAATCGATTGACTAAAAAACAACGAAATGAGCAATTTAATGTGGACCGCTTTGTTTTAAGTGACTCAAGCTTTTCAACTGAAATCACAAAAAATGATGATCAAGTTTATAATTTTCTTAATCATTTGACGAACAAGTCACATGATGCAATGAAAAAAAAACATTTAAATGCATCTAGTTCTTTACGTTCATGGGGTCGAAATACACCGGGTGAGCTTGCTAGCAATGTATGGTTTTCTTATCTATTATTTAACATCAACACCTTTATTTAGAAACATTGATTCTAAATACTTCTACATCATCGCCTCGTCGTCGTGATATCATAGCAGAGGCGTCTTTATCATAAGCTACTAAGAATCATGGCAACGCTTTACAAAAAATGTCATTTTTTTATAGCAGTCTACTACATAATTTCTTGTATTTTCGATATTGGATTTAAAAAAAATAACTGACATTGCCAGGCATCAACCACTTTACTAAGTTTAATTTCCGCAACCTATTTTTCATTCATTAAACAATCCAAGTTAAACTTTTGTAATGTTGACGAAAGGAAAACATTAAAATTGTTTCATATATATATATCCCATAAAATATCTGTAGTATATCAATGACATGTAATTAACGTTTTTTGTTTTGTTTTTTTGAATGTAAACATAATCCTCTGGGCTGTTTCATTATTAAATGGCGTTAAGATACTTCAAAAACCGTTTCAGCTATGATTCATCAAGTTTTGTTACGAAAATTGTTGCGGGTATTATGCTAACATTTTCATAGTTGTTGCATTGAATGATCTATCAATTCGATTTTATTTCTCAACTTATTGTTGCATGTGAATTTTTTAGAATGACACATAAAACAATTTTTTTTTTATTCTTGTTAAAATAAAAAAAAAATTATTTTATAGAGTACTTTATTTTTATTATCTAAAATAAATCTTAAATGATTTTTAGCTTTTATAAAATTTAAAATAGTATAGTTTGTTAAAAAAGAAAAAATAAAACTCTAAATTTTTAAGGTGTTATAATGAATTACAATCTATTGAAAGTAGAGTAGGATCATTTGTGGTGCTTGAGCTGTGATATAAAAGCCATTGTATTTCATCAAAAAAACTGTAAAATGAAGCCCAAAACTTTTGAAGAATAAATGAGAAGTGGAAGCATGAAACATATAAACGAGTTATTAAAAATACAAAAAGAAAAATACGTTGAGTTAAGAGGGAATGCCTGACATATTATTGAGCACAACATGTTTTAAAGCTATGATGAAGTCACAGGGATGGAAAAATTCTCTTAAATTAACAGTTGCATGCAGCATATAATGAGATTCACTCCACTTGTTTCTATAATTTTTTATTGAAGCCAAATCAATATGTTGTTTTAAATGAATAGTAATAGAGTTATATTACATTCTTAAAAAAAAAATTAAAAAAAAAACTAAAGGTAATAATAGAGAGTTTTATTTAATTACAGATTTGTAATAAAAAAAAAACTGTTGAGACGACATTCTTGTAACGAATATTTTTTTAGAATGGATGATGAAGTAAGACTTTAAACTTCTTTAGATGTTGATGTTAATGACGGCTTTTGAATTCTATGTTAGTCCGAGTCTGCGGGAGATACAGAATCAATGAAAGAAGAATACATGTATAAAACAGATGACGCAAAGTTATGCTCAACCCAAAGTAATTCTTGTGGTTTATTTCAAATAAACGTTTGTATTTTTTTGACAATGTTTCAGGTGTTTCTTCCAACTTGCACAACAATTCCAACCTAGATGAGACATTACAAACGTTTCTCATTGAAAATACTGTAAACGATTTAAAATCAGCGTTGAATGACGATATAAAAAGTCAATCAACTAGTTTTTCTGGATCCAATCAATATTTTTGTTCACAAGCAATTCCTGTGTCTTGTAATAATGAGGCTACCATAAAGCCTCTGACTTTTTGTTTGTCTCCTGACTCCTATGCGCTCACTTTGAATAAAAAACCTTCTCCCGAAAAAATTGTTTTTAATTCAAATGACATTGCGACCAAAATAATCAATACTATGAATAAGAATACTTTCAATACAGCAACGCAAATCAACAATCAACCTTTTAATAATGAATCCTATACTACGACAGAACATCATGGCGAAAACACTCTAAATAATGTAGCTAGACGTCATCCAAATATAAACATACTAGCGCAGTTTCCACTGAAAACCCATCATTCAATTTGTAAGACCCCATCCCCTCATAAAAGAAACCATAACGAAATTTTAACATTGGTAAGTAACAATAAAGACGTCGTCGATTGCGCGTCGTATTATGAAAATAGTTATCCTTTACCAAACGATGTGTCCAACTCTCCGTCAACTACGCACTTAAATAAATCGTCGGAAGAGGTGTCTTGCCATGGTTTTCAAACGTCTCTATGTAATCTGCGTCATTCTCCTAAAGACTTGGACAAAAATTTATCCCAGCGAGAATTGGTGCAGTCCAACACTCTTATTTCTATGACCACTACATCACAGCTTGATTCTCCAGTCACCGTGAAATCTCCAACACACCATGACTCCTTAACAAAACAGAACTCATCTTGTCAACCTAACTCTTTGGAAAAGATGGAAATCCTAGTCAATACGAAATCATCGTTATCCATTATGGAAACACCAAAGCTTAAATCTTATTTGCCAATGAGTTGCTCTTTACATTTAAATTCAGGTTGCAAAATAAACGAAGAAAAAAACTTGGATTCTTCTTCTAACGATTCTCTTTCAAATGTTGCTTCCTGTTTTTTAGTCAATTTGCCTGCCCCTCAAAATTCGTCACCATCAATGTGTTCTATTTCAGAAAACAATTTGATATCTCAAATTGTACCTTCATCGCAAAGTAACATTTTTTCAAAAAATGATTCTCCGTCCCAGATTCCGTTTACACACGAAATGGATTGTTCTTCAAAGAGTCAAACTTTGCATAAGATAAACTCTTCAACGACGAATTCTTTTGCTTGTCAACCAAAGCGTTCTTTATCCACAAGGCATTTTTCAATTGAAAAACTTCCGTCTTTGACAAAATCCTCTTTTCGTGAGGAAAGTCTTTTTGAAGAACCAAGCCACAAAAAGGAAGTGTCTTTGTTAGATGAGACGTTTTTTACTGGAATGTCTTCTGTCACCCAAGAAACTTGTGAAGCAACCAATTTTCATTCTTTAAACGAACTGTCACCATCTAAAAAAACTTACTGTAATACGCACACTTTATTAAATCAAAATTCATTCCTAGTTCAAGATTCATGTTCACCCAAAGCATCCTTTTCTCAAATGAAATCACGTTTAATCGAGAAAAACGCTTTTGATAAATCAAGATTTTCAAACAACGATACGGATATAAAGACGTCTTCTTCTTATTCAAAAATGCCTTCATTTCATGAGCTTGCTTTAAAAAAAGAAAGCGTCTCCAACGCGAATTCATTTAGTTGTATGACGACGACGGAAGAACATCAAATGCCTTTGCAAGAGGATATAACATCAAGTAGAACATCTACCGAAACAAAATACGATCATAACCAACTAACAAATTTAAGTAATAGTCTTTTAGAACAGCTGACGGCCGCTGCCAGCGCTGTCAATTATCACTCAGAGTCATCCAGAAAAATTATGGCAACAGAAAGTCCATTAGAATATCGTCGAGAAAGATTTTTTAGTCCTCCGGTAGGAAAACTTCATGATCCAGAAACGTACGGTATAAATCTTTCCATTTGTGGAGAATTGGTATCTGCAGCGGACGTTGTTGTATGGGAATTTCCTAATCTTCAAAAATTGCATCAATTACGTCACCGTCTTGTGTCCTTTATGCGTGATAATCATTTAAAACAGGTGATTTTCATAAATTCTAGTAGCTAATGTACTTACAGTTTAAATGGCGCAACAATTTCCTAGAAAAAAAGATTGTGCCAATAAACTCTAAAACACTTTAATAGACAGTCATAATAAATCGTACTGTACATACTTGGTTTGGTTTTCTTCAACGCTTTTGTTTTTTTAAATCAAATTCAGGTTATAGTGTATACTGTATTGCTAAGACTATGACGTTGTTTGTGACGTTTTTAGAAAATACTTTGAACCAATAAGTACCAGTAATAGATTAAGAATGGTCTTGACTAAGAAAACACTAAAGTATTCTATAAGATTTAATATTTTTGTCTAGTAGTATATTGAAATTGTATTTGGAGTAGGCGGACATTTGTCGATTTACTGGTTTGAGTGCTCCGTATTTGTCATTTATGGTCAAAGACCCAACTATTCCTAATTTTGCTTGCCGAAGACGTGTTGAAGTGTTTAGTATGCTAACAGCTTTTTTTCAAAAAATAGATTCGCAACAGATAACTATGGATGAAATCAGTACATTGGTGTTATTGTCGAAGGCAACTGCACGCGCTGCTTACTCAACACGGAAACAATGTCATTTAACGTCAAAACAAAACGTGGCACATAATGAATTTCTTGGATTAAATAAATTTGGTGACAATTCTAAACTACCAGAGAAACAAGCTATAGTACATCGTCGATCGCGAGGGCGTCCGAAAACAGTTGATTGTGAAATGGAGATTTTAAGGAGAAAAAAAATTGTCAAAGCGGGAGTTGTGTCTTACAATCATGTAAAAAATCTTTTTTAATTTGTGTACCACTAGAGCTGTCCAAAACTTTTTTTTTTTGTTGTTTTTGATCAGATCTGTGAAAGCTCTAGGCATATGTATAGTTCAACTTTTGACCCACTGGACGATAAATCAGAAAGAAATTTACCACAGAGTCCAATTGATCAGTATAGTGACGCGCAAGATACATTGCCTGCTGCACTTTGTAACTCTTTTGAAAAATCGGAATCACATTTGAATTCAGGTTCAAAATACCTTCAGTCTCATAACGGTACTTTTTTTCTGTGTAATAGAAATACACTAATGGAAATTGTCTTGTAGCATGTTCTGCACTTATTCCCTTCGTGTCTGGATCCAGTCCACGCATCTTAGATAGAACTAAAGAAACAGTATCAGAAACCGCCACCAAGTATTCGTGTAATATGGCAATGGATTTTAAAGAAAAAGATGAATGTGACATGACCGCGTACGCAAGTAAACCGAAAACGTCTGCGACCCGCGTCAAGCAACATTTGTTAACACGTGTGAACATTTCGAATCATTTGATCCCACATGTGAAAAGTGAGTCGATTTTGAAGGGCATTTCGTGTGTCGAATCTTATAAAATTATCACTCCTGCCAACCAAATTGGTCAGCATGTTCAAGATAGCAATGAATTGCATGAGCAACAAAGTCAAATAAATTCCGGCCATTTAAATTCCAAGCTACAAGATTTAATCCACAATGAAACATGTGGGTTACAAAAAGGATCCAATTTGCTAGAAGCATCCTTCAATACGGATCAAATGACGTCTCTAGAGAATAGTGTAGGAGTCAACGGTTTAAATCAATTAAGACAACAGGGTCATACGGAACTGGAATTTCCTGTGCCAATTGATTATTCGAAATCCATTCTGTCTAGTAAAACGTCCAAATTCAATCTAGTAGATGGAGTGGATATTCAAACGAAAAGTGTTTCAAGTTGTGAAAGTACTGATACATCGATTCCAACGCATACTTTAGAAAACACGCATCACGTCAATACAAGCTTTCGATCATCTGAGGGAACATTTAGAAAACAAGGTTATCAAGTGGCTCATTTCAATACACCTGTTCGCGAAACTCAGCAAGTTGCCAACGCACTGTCGAATGATACGTGTTGTAAATATGTTATTCACTTTGGTCCCACATGGGAGAAAGAAATCGGATCAATTATTAAAAGTGAGGGGTGTGAATCCTATTCTAATCATAAATGTGCATCTAATACCAATCGTGAACCGAATTCTGTGAAATCGGTGTGCACTGACTCGAATTCAAAAGAAGCGTGTCCCCCCGTAGTATTTCCTTACTCTGGAAATTTATGTGTCATTCAGCTTGAATGGAATTATAATGAACAAAACAAAAAAATAGATATTGTCTGGGATATGGATGAGTCAGATGACGCTGTCGACGTTTTTGTGAAAACATTTACTGAAACGTTAGGACTACCAATGATCCCTGTAGGAGAAGCGGTCTTGTCAAGTTTTTATTCACAGCTCAACTCTGTTCGTTCTTTCGATACACTGTATTTAACAGTTTGCCGGTATTTGTTAAGCCGATTAGGAAAGAATCATAAGCTACATGACCTTCCTGGACTTTCGCGTAAAATTATTATTGATTATGTTCATCAAGTAAGCAATAATTTTCTTTTTATTATTTTTGGACGAGATAAGAAAAAAAACTATTTTCAATACGATAGGGAGTTCGAATTATTGAAATTATATTATGGAATCTTGCAAATAATGTAGCGGATGGAAAAGTAGGTTTAAAAAAAAAATCGGATACTATTTTTAAATGAACGATTTTCCATTTTTAAGGTTATTCTTCAGCAAGTTTTGCATAATGCGAATTTTTCTTCCTCTTATTGGACGAATTTGTTTCCAACGTTTGTTCGAATTGTATATCAAGAGAAACTGGTAGGTTGCATTTTTTCTTAACATTATTTAAAACTTTTATCTTTATGCAACTATTCCATGGCGTGATAAAAATTTTTCCTGAAGAATTTTATTCGTGAATGTAACGCTCTTTTGCTTGAAAATATTTCCGCTGAAATAGACTTTAAAAAAAAATCACTACAAGTGCCTAATTTCAATAACACCTCAAAAAAAGAACCTGTCGATATTTCACCAGCATACGCAGCTCTTGATTCAAGTTACAGCAGTCTCAATTCTAAAAAACGGCATTGTGAGCCTTCCATTCACAACGGAACGCATACCCCATATAGACATGAGACGAAGAAAAGTTGCGTGGAGCAAAAAGTGCCAAATGACACGTTTCATAGATAAACCAGGCTTATTATTTTATTAACAGTTTTAAAGAAATCTCTCAATTTTCTTTATTTATATTCAATTTTTTTTATACATCAATACATCCCTAGGAAAACGTTGAAATACCTAAAGTATGTATTAAAAAAAAACACTGAGGTCATTTCAAATATGGAAAAAACCTTAAATGCCAAGAAATATATTGCTCTCATAAAGTATTGACTTTTAATTAGCGGTTCTTTCATCTCCCCCAAATTATGTTATTACAGTCTATCATGTACGATATCTAGATGGAGTCCGTAAACAGATCACTATTTTAAAATAATTTTTTTAAAACATAAATCGCCCAAGATGCCGACGACTGTTGCCTTAGGTTTAACACAAGAAAACTCTTTTTCTTTTATCTAAAACAATAACCAATAGAATACGAAAAAGTTTTTGTACTCAATTTTTCGTAGTCATCATATCCGCTCAAACTTTAGTCCATCAACATATTCAAAGTAGGACAAAAATCAGGGCAATGATTCTTTGGAATACACCATACTAAGAGGTTGAAGGATCCAGAGAAATATGTTTAATTAGCTTTTTTGTATAAAATAATTACGTTTCCATCACGTTCAATGTGTTTTTTCTTCTTTAATAAATGTCTGATAGAATCTGTTATATATTGATATACATAGATATTTCTAAAGTCAAACTTTTGTTTTTTATTTTTGTGATAGATGTACAATAATTGTTGATTCCTTCATTTTCGGTTTTTCTATCGCTAAATCTAACTCAAGCCAATTAAGGTCATTTTTTTCTGCCTACATGTACTCCAACTCCTTTTTATTTCAAGGCCATTGGGTTGTAATGATAGTATTTTTCTAGTCAGACAATTCCATCTCACCGTTAACTTTGCTTGTTTAACTCTAAACCCTTCCAAAAATGACAAATTCTCAATTATCTGCATTAGACGAATATAAAGTTTTTTTGACTCCCAACAAAGCATGGTTTCATACCGCTTTACTACGTGGAAATCTGTTATCTTTCTAATACTTCAATCGTTGATTACACTACGTATTCATGCGAAATGCAAAACATTGCAATGTCAATGGAACGTTTTATTGAAAAATATTTAAATAGAAACATTGAGTTATAACACAATTTCTTTATTTGCATGTGACTTTGAAATTAAAAATAGGATTTTTCCACTTTGTTCGATTAGTGCAGATGATAAAATGATGAATGATCTTTTAAAACATGTAAACGGAAGTTTTGTACAAAAAGACATTTTAAAAGAATCGAGATTCAACGCGCTATAATGTTCATCAAACATTGAGCGAAATTCTTGAATAGACCCTTATGTAACGACGTTGCTGTTCAACATTTTTTCTCCTTCGTGAACAAGAACATAAAACAACTTGTCGTCATTAGGTGAACCAGTACGCATCAAGTCGACGGTACCGCATGAGAGAGAAAAAAAAAGTCACGCTTAATGTGTAAGATTATTGAGAAAACTGAACGGTACATTCATGAGGTTGTAATGCGAACATTGTTGTAGCCACGCATGATCAACTTTAGATTATGCTTTTGAATTTAATACAACAAAAGCACCGCCTTGATTATTAAAAAAGAAATTACGCGATGAGGTTAAATCGTGTCAACACGACGTTGATCGCAGGCGAGGAGTGTACTTTATAACCTGCGTCAATGGTTATTATTGATGAATGATACGGAAAAATAACCAGTACAACCTTCAAATTTGTTGTTATTATTTTATAAAGAATTCGAATCATATCGGATTTACACGCTTGTAGGAAAAGAAAAGCGTACGAAAACTTGTCTTTTAGACATTTACAAAAGTACGCTTTTGACAGTGGAACGAGTAGAGGGTGGAGACGCGTGAACTTGATGTGTTACAATGACCGTTCTATGTTTTCTCTTGTACACTTCACCACTTTACAATTTTATAAATAGGGTATTTTCTAGTTACACGCCACATGAAAAAAGAATTGTTAAAATGTGCTTGGACGAAAATGTAATACACAAAAAAAAATCAAAGTCTTTTACATATCGCCAGATTCATCACTTTCAGAATCAAGATTGAAAGGAATTATCAGTGGCCCAATCTGTTATAGTAAAGAACACAAAGCGGATGAGTCTTTTGTATATCGGCCGAAGAGAGTACCTTATCACTTGCTTTCGCTAGAAAAGAATCATTAGGGTCAGGACAAAGTGGTGCTGTTTTTGTTGGTAACTGTACTAAGGAGAGTGGTTTTTCAGTATCCGCAATAGCTGATTGTGAGGGTTCAGTAAAAACTAATTCAATGCAAAAAGAATTAAAACTCGAGATATGTTGAAAAGAGAAAATGTACCTTCACCACGCTGAAAATGCAGAAACAACCGTTGCTTAAATTCCGCGTTACGCTTCTCCAACACAACCAAACGATAATCAGCTAGAGGAAGAGTTGTAAAGTTCAACACCCGTAAACTGCCATCAACAGCCAGTGGATCAAGATTGAAACGTTTTTCACGAATAATGTGGCACGTTTTTTCACAAAGACTAACAAATTTCAAAAAAACACTGCACAATGTGTTACTCTGTCAAAATTTGGAAAGTGAATGAGTTTTAAAATCCTAAAATTTTAATAAAAGCGACCTGCGAACGACAAAATGTTTTGTAATTTTGCAGAAACGGGGCTACGCATTCTGGGAAAGAAGGATGATAGCAAATCAACCCATAATAATCAATGAGTATTTCAACCCATCGCTCTATTTGTGATTCTAAAACCTATAGAACCAACACGTTATAAAATTAAAAACATAGGCATCAGTTGCGAACCTCCATATTATCCATATTAGAGGTTTTGAGAGATAAAATCATATCTACGTCAAAGTACTTTGCGATTGTTGTTCCTTTTGAAGGTGGAGCAAAGGAAGGTAGTTTGGATACTCTTTGGATTGCCGGACGCCCTATATGCGAAGGATTCGAATAGTGAGAGGATTTTGACGAGGCGCTAACTGGTTGCTTTTGCTTTATTGTTTTTTGTGCAAGCATGAGAGGTTTTAAACGTTTTATTATCATGTCTCCAAAACTTAATAAGAGCGAACCCAAAGGAACAAAAGTATTGAGCTTTGACATTAAAAGACATTGTAATTTAAAGCAATGTAAAATAAAAGGAGACCATATCTGAAAACGTTATTTGTCAACATATTGTCTTATTTTTAAATTAACACTGTACCGGATTATTAAATCTAATTTGCATTACACATGTTAATATAACGGATATAGGAAACGTTAAAAGATTTAATGTTTTTGGCTTCACGGATATGACTAGTATTATTAGCTTGACGGTTAAAATAAAGTACCAATGATAAATAAGTCCCGTTGAATTTAAACGTCTGCTTAAAAAAGTCAACAAGCTTTTATGTCAATAGACCGCATCTCACTTTTGACTGATTGCATCACTTTTTTCTATACTCATTTTCTTTCCATCTTTTTTTTGGGGTATTTTGCTTCGCATAGTGTTGCGTACCATGACTCCTATTTTTCGGAGAAGAGTAAACATTACACGATACACAACATTATCATTTGCTAAGGAACACATTTGAACAATACAATCCTCAAGGAAGTTGAATCCTGAAATTGACGAGTATGAAACTCTTGAAACATAAAGCAGGTTAATGTTAAATTACGCAATAGTCGTTTACCCTATTTTCTCAATAAGCGTTAAATAGCGTTTCAAAATGAGTGATAAAAAAGCCTGCTCAGCCTCTTCCGCAATAAAATTTATATTCTCTTTTGGGTGAGATTTTTTTTGACATGCACAACAAAAGTTTAAAGTTTTCGTCAGTGTTTGTAAACTCTGAATGACAGTGAAAGCTTCCAGTGAAACTTTCAAGTGATGGTCCTTCGAATGACGCGCTAATAACCAAACGCTAACTAAATTTTCAACAAATTCAACTAGAATATGTTTTCGAACTGGAGACAACCAGCGTAATAGACTTTGATTTGATAGCTTGTTCAAAACATTCTAAATTGACATTAAATTGTTTTTTGTTTAACATATATTTTTTTTTGGCACTGCTTACTGTAATACAACTTGTTGCTTGGTCAATGTGTAGTAGACATTGCTTTAGAAGTGTTGCCATTGTTAACCAAAACTTTTCCAAGAAATTCACCATTTTTAGAGGGGTACTACTTTTTTTTGGTAACCAAACTGAACAAGGCTCTTGCGGCGGTAGCGCTTTGTCTACCGCACGTAAATCAAAAATTTTAGATACAAGGGAATCAAATTTGTCAATGGTGTTCTTAATAATACAATAATAAGAATCTAACGACACTTGATTTGTTTCGTCTTTTTCGCTCGACGCATTTGTTATACTATTTATTGATTTAACTTTGCCTTGCATTCTGGTCTCAGGTTTCACTTCGGATGTATTGAAAGAAATATCCTTGTTACTTTTTTTTTTTTGTTTTTTATCTTTTAAAAGGGTAGATAAGAAAGCATCACTTGAAGGAAGAACATTTTTTTCATTGTAGGTGTTAACGACATTACGAAAAACGTTAATAACAGAGCGAATTGAGTGAAACGAAGTGTTGAATTCAGCAGCGTGCAACAACTCGAAAAACGACTCAACGATCGGTTCACGTACTCCTTGCTCGACAAATTTTAAACCAGCGTCGTAACAAATTGAATTTTTTTTTTTTGGATCTTCAGACGGCGTGATGTTAACCTCTTTAGAAAACTCCAAAATCTCTTTATCATTTTCTTGCAAAAATGCATAAAAATCTGGATCAATTGTTTTTAAATTACGGATGCTCTCATATAATGATTCTTCCTGACAAGAATGAACGTCTGCACTTTCTTGTTTTTTTTGTGCTTTCACACGGCGTGCATCCGACGACTTGTTTTTCGAGCCTCTTTTACCACGCATTGTGAAACACACACTCCGTTTTTAGTACTACACGTTAAAACGTTATGAACACTTAGGACCCCTGTCCACTGTGACAGTTAAAACTCTAAACGGGTATGGAAAAAATATTTACCAAATTCATGTAACCAAAAACCAAATCATACTTATTGGTAGACGTGTCAGTATTAAAGTTGTAATACACTGTTCTTTTATAACTGTATCTTAATTAAGAGTTCTTTGAACAGAAGCATACATAAATTTTAGTTACAAGAAAATCATGTATATTTACAGATTTTTTTTTTCTTTTTATGTGACGGTTTTAAAAACTCTCATTTTCTTTATAGTTTAAAAACAGAATTTGTTTTAATGCTACCTACACATTGATGAACATGATTCACTGTATTCAAGAGGTTATTGCAGCTTACATGTTACTGAAGTATAACACATGTGTAGCGGAGGGACTTTTTGATAGTTTAAATCCCATGGGACAGCGTTTGCAATTTTCCATCAAGGTTTCATTCGCCTAAATATTTTTTTTGTATAGCGAAAATGCCAACAACTGTATTTTTTGATATCGAAATCGACCAAGTCCAAGCAGGTAGGATTGTTATGTCTCTTTTCAATGAGGCACTTCCTAAAACCTGCGAAAATTTCCGTGCATTGTGCACCGGAGAAAAAGGAATTGGAAAGAGTGGTGTTCCCTTACATTATAAAGGCAGTATTTTTCACCGTGTAATCCCTAACTTTATGCTACAAGGTGGAGACATGACCCGTCATAATGGTACCGGTGGAGAATCTATTTACGGTAATAAATTCAATGATGAAGGATTCCCTTATAAGCACGACAAACCCTACAAGCTTTCTATGGCGAACGCTGGTCCCAACACAAACGGATCTCAATTTTTTATTACTACAGTTCCTTGCGAATGGCTAGATAATAAACATGTTGTCTTTGGTGAAGTCATTTCTGGCCAAGAAGTTGTCAAGGCAATTGAACAAACTGGCACCCAGTCTGGAAAAACAACTAAAAGTATAAGAATTGCCAACTGCGGACAACTTTAACAAACTAATTAAACCTATTTAAAATTTTTTTTAAACGTGTAACAGTAAATTTTTACTACTCGTTAAGGTCAATATTTGATAGATGATTTTTTAACTATTTTTATAAAACTTTATTTATCACTCTCAAAGTTTAAAATATAGTTGTTAGATAATGTCGTTTGAATTATACACATATTTTTACTATAACTGCTTAATTCTGTCATATCTGAAATAAGACCATAGTAACGAAGAATATTTTCCAAATCGTTAATAAACAATTTCCGCACGCGGTGAAATGTACCAGTATTTATGCCAAGTGATGTTGCTACTGTTTTTGTTAATACATTGAGCTAATGACGAAGAAACATAACAACATGTTACTAAATTTCACAAAATTGTACCTTTAAATAAACAGATGAATAGTACATGGCAGATGCTACAAAATAAAGTTGACCAGCTGCACTTTTGGTCTAAAACCAGATTATACGGATTAGTGCACTTGGTTACCTTTTCTTACTTGAAAGAATTCATCATTTTGATTAAACATGTTTTTCTGTAGCAACTCCCTCCACGAACAGAAACATTGGTAAAGAATTTCTGTCGTGCGAATCCAAAGCTTTTTTTGGGTACCTTCTATATTGAAAAGTAAACTTTCCTTATTTTTACGCCTGTTACGCTTTATTTTTTGAGATACTTGAATGGCGTGCTTATTTTGGGTGACGTATTCCTTCTCCCTGTTACCTTCGTTTAAAAGTTTATCAATGCACAAAACATTTTTATCAACGGCATTTGGTGCTGCTATGAGATTTTCATCATTAATAAGCTTATCAAATATAATCGCAATGTCGTTGTTCGACAAGACTGGATCTTCTGACATTTGCCTCATGGTACAAGGTACCGTAGTGCTTGATGAAGACGTTTCAAATAAAGCTAACGTATCCACAAAATTTGTAGTATTAAAGGAGAGACCTTGTGTAGTTTCACACACGGCTTGTTGTTCAACTAGGCGAATTTCATCAGTGGTCGCTTCACTAGAAGGCTCTTCGTCTTTCTTTAAAAGGCACTGAATTGAGTGACTAATTAAATTTTGGTAAGAAATAGAGGCAATGTTCTGTAAACCAAGCACGCGAACTACACGCTGCACTGTAGATGTTAAAGTGGAAAGATGAAGATCAAGTGGTACCTACAATAATATGCATTATATATTAATCACTATTTTGGTGACTTACAGCGATTTGCGGTAATGATACAATTTCTTGCTCGTTCCGAATATATAAGAATATACACGCAGCAATGATTTTTTTAATTGTAGCAGTCCGTCCCGATTGAGCATAACGAACCACGTTTTGCACTACGCTTGTGATTTGTTGCTCTGATAAAATATTAACTTTTTGACAAACGGACCGGACTGCTTCATAGATTCGATTCTGATCATTTTATATTGTTTGATCACACACACAAAAAAATATAGTTGAATTAATTTTACCTTGACTCTTTGCTGTCCCTGTGACGACCTGGAAAATCGAGAAAAGATTGTAGTATTGTTAAAGAAAGAACGTCCAGGAGCGAACAAATCATCAAATTGGAAGTCATTTGTGATTTGATATGTATCAAAGAGTTCAACAGCTCCACACATTTCACAAACATGATTCTGAGTTTCTACGCCAGCTAATGGTTGTTGACAATTATAACAACATGTTGATCCAATTGATATTGCTTTTTGTTGTATGGAACAATTGAATTCCAATAAACTGGCAACCAAACGAACTATATCTGAGGAAATCTTTTCATTACTGCATATAACGCGTGGACTCAAGATTTTTATGAATGCTTCAATATTAGCCAATGCTAAGCTCACATCACCTTTTTCCATTATCGACTGCATGATATTTCTTTCCTCTAATGTGCAACATCTCCCACACAATGCATAAACGGAAACAATTAATGTCAGTTCTTTAATCGTTAGTCCGCCATAAGACTTGTTTGAATGTTTGGCATTTAAAACCTGTAAAGCTTCATCAGAATAGAGATTGCATTTTTTCGCAGGACTTGACACATTTTTCCATTTTGTTTTCTTGTTCTCTACCGCTGATAAAAAAGAGTGAATATGGAGATGACATTTTTGTTGAGCGAAAGAAATAATATCAGCTACGCGACGTAAAATAATAGAACGTTCGTGATCTGTAAATGTACCACCATGCTTGATTCGTTTAATGGGTGGTCCTTTTATATTGTCATGCGAACGGCTCACTCTATCCTTGACTTTCTTCACAAGAGTGCCTTGTTCTTTATAACCAACTGACGTTTCTTCTTTCAACAAGTCATCTACATCTGGGGGAAAACAAGTGGAATAATCTAAGTGATCATTCTGTTCACTACAAGGTAAGACATCATCAAACAAACAAAGCGCATTTAAAATGTTCTTTTTATCCGTTTGATCAATACAGAGAGACTGTATTTTGGGTGAAATTGGAAAATTAGATGAATCACAAAACATGTACAACTTGTTTTGTTAATAGTTGAAAAAATCTGTTTCCATTAGAAAAATATGGTTAGGACAAGAATGGTTTATACACCAGCGTGCACTCAAATCATAAACCTTTCTTGCTACAAATGAATTTAAATTCTAAAATGCTACCCTTGAACGATTTGACATGCATTCTACACGACTAAAAATATAAAACAAAACATACAAACGTTTTATACAAGGCGACAACGTTTTTTTCAAAAGTTGTAATTGAAGGAAACTGGACCGGTAATCCACATTGTTATAATGAAAATTTTTACAACGGTTGGATGGATTTTATAAGCAACTGTTCGACTTCTGACAAGACAGGTTATTTTTTTGATGAAATGAAAAGAAACAGTATAGAGAGCTTACTTTAAAATTAGTAAAGAATCACTTTTAGGCTGGAACGTAGTACACTTCAAATTTTTTTCAAATTGTGAATCTATACGTTTCGTGTGAAACGAAAATCTATTTTTATCAGGAAACGAAAGGTTTTTTATAACCTGAAGACAAGGGTGTATCCGGCGTAGAAGTTAGAGACCCTTTTGAAGGGTCAGGAGAATACAGTGAAAGAGTCAACTTTTTTTCTTTCTAAAAAAAGATTCAAAATCATGCTACTAGTGAAATACTTTGCGTACACTGCTCTGAGTTTCATTGGGGAAATATAACACGGTTACTTTTCTGCCAATATCCGTTTTTTCACAAAATCTAATAAATGCCGAATTAAATCAATTTTCTTATTCAACATTTTATTACCCCCCATCTAAATGCTTTTTAAGCTCTGCCCCTTTACCAGGAAATACAGCTATTTGATACATTGTAGCTTGTTGACACATTGATCCTGGCACTTTTCTATTCATTTCATAAGGAAAAACAGATAGCTTCTCTGTCAACAAATGTAAACCCTACCATTCACACCATGCATTAGTAACATCAAGATGCTTTACTAGCGATGCTTTTGTAATTTAAGAATGAACATTACTTTATGACGCTCAGGATCGATTTGAGACTTTTGTAACCAACATACGCGGTCCATCCGAGCCCGCGGCGACGTCTGGCAAAGCGTTTTCTAAAGAAACCACATAAATTTTTCTTGTTTTGATACTTCATAAATAAGAAAAACTGTGGCACGAACAAGTTCTTGTAATTGTCCATCAAATTCAATAAGTTCAATCTCAGAAAGAACTGCTTTTCGAATCTATATAATATGTCCATTGTTAAGGTTAACGTATAGAAAAAACAGAAAATGTATCATGCGAGCATTCAACAAAAACGTTGCCCTACGTTTTCACCTAAAAAGTTTTTTTGAACAGCAAATCCATCGTTCATAAAATGATATATCGTAGCGTTCTTCAAAATGTTAAATGATTGCAAACGGCAATCTCCTACAAGTTTTAAGAAAAGCATTACACTTCTAAGCAAAAATTAACGAAATAATGTTATTCCTATTATGCACACTCATTTATTGCTACAACAAAACACGAACACTACCAAAATTCAAATGTATAATTTGGACACAAATAGATTGAAACACTTATTGTGAAAAGGTAAAAGAAAAATGATGCAGCCCCAAAAAAGCTTTATAAGAATGAATGTTGCAATAACATATATAAACAAATTTTATTGCTTAACGTTTTTTAAAACCTTTCTAAACTTCTTTGGTTTATTGTTATAGCTGTAACAAATGAAATAATTATACTCATTTCATCACAGTTGTGTAACACTGAATATAGCTTAATTCAGTCAGAGAGCAAAAGAGAGAGAGAGAGAGAGAGAGAGAGAGAGAGAGAGAGAGAGA